>NC_047024.1:40588923-40763289 GCF_902652985.1 Pecten maximus
ATAAGATACACTGGTACATTGTGGTACTACGAAAGCCTCATTATAATATTAACTAGTGTACATTGTCATACTACGAAAGCCTCGTTATGATATTAACTAGTGTACATTGTCATACTACGAAAGCCTCGTTATGATATTTACTAGTGTACATTGTCATACTACGAAAGCCTCATTATGATATTTACTAGTGTACATTGTCATACTACGAAAGCCTCATTATGATATTTACTGGTTTATTGTCTACTATGAAAGCCTCATTATGATATCTACTGGTTTACGTTGTCTACTACGAAAGCCTCATTATGATATTTACTGGTGTACATTGTCATACTACGAAAGCCTCATTATGATATTTACTAGTGTACATTGTCATACTACGAAAGCCTCATTATGATATTTACTGGTGTACGTTGTCATACTACGAAAGCCTCATTATGATATTTACTGGTGTACGTTAATTGTCACACTACAAAAGCCTCATTATGATATTTAATGGTTTATTGTCTACTATGAAAGCCTCATTATGATATCTACTGGTTTACGTTGTCTACTACGAAAGCCTCATTATGATATTTACTGGTGTACATTGTCATAATACGAAAGCCTCATTATGATATTTACTGGTGTACATTGTTACACTACGAAAGCCTCATTATGATATTTACTGGTGAAAGTTGTCAGACTACGAAAGCCTCATTATGATATTTACTGGTGTACGTTGTTATACTATGAAAGCCTCATGAAATTTTCTGGTGTACATTGTCATACTACGAAAACCTCATTATGATATTTACTGGTACATTGTCATACTACGAAAGCCTCATTATGATATTTACTGGTGTACATTGTCATACTACGAAAGCCTCATTATGATATTTACTGGTGTACGTTAATTGTCACACTACAAAAGCCTCATTATGATATTTAATGGTTTATTGTCTACTATGAAAGCCTCATTATGATATCTACTGGTTTACGTTGTCTACTACGAAAGCCTCATTATGATATTTACTGGTGTACATTGTCATAATACGAAAGCCTCATTATGATATTTACTGGTGTACATTGTTTACCTACGAAAGCCTCATTATGATATTTAACTGGTGAAAGTTGTCAACTACGAAAGCCTCATTATGATATTTACTGGTTGTACGTTGTTATACTATGAAAGCCTCATGAAAATTTTCTGGTGTACATTGTCATACTACGAAAACCTCATTATGATATTTACTGGTACATTGTCATACTACGAAAGCCTCATTATGATATTTACTGGTGTACATTGTCATACTACGAAAGCCTCATTATGATATTTACTGGTGTACGTTGTTATACTACGAAAACCTCATTATGTTTAGTCATCTACTAATTAGTACTGTACATAGAAAAACTCCCAGAACATACATGTACCTCAATTGTACATGTATCAAAAATTAAGGAGATAAGCTCACCTTTTCAGATTACCTGGATAAGTGAAACAATCCATTATCCATCAATAAGCCCATGCCTGATATTTGGTTTGTTTTTGTTTAACGTCCTATTAACAGCCAGGGTCATTTAAGGACGTGCCAGGTTTTGGAGGTGGAGGAAAACCGGAGTACCCGGAGAAAAACCACCGGCCTACGGTCAGTACCTGGAAACTGCCCCACGTAGGTTTCGAACACGCAACCCAGAGGTGGAAGGCTAGTGTTAAAGTGTCGGGACACCTTAACCACTCGGCCACCGCGGCCCCTCCATGCCTGATAATCAAGTGTGGTCCCATCTAAAGCAATCTAGTAATTGATTAAAATTATTAACCCTAGAGCTGCTATCCCTGTAAAATTACGTTTTGCTGGTCGCGTGCTATTCCCGTAAAATTACGTTTTAGTCCCTCCATAGTGGAATCCCCGCCTGAAGTAATCAATTTTGTAAAAAATGATTAAAAATTACATAAAAAACTTACATTTGAAGTAAGTTTAGATTCCTATCTAAGTACGAACCATACAAGAAAACCAAACCCGTAATCACAAGTGAGAAATATGGTCGTTTGTTTGAGAAACATTGTATTTCCCCAAAACGGCGGTATTTTTAGCCCACAAAACGTCACCAAAAGCAGGGATGTGTATTCTAATTAATTACGTCATATCTCCGGGATTTCCGCGCTGAAAATGGCCAACACAGATGTGCAGATTTCCACACGTTTACCCAGTATGTTACTCGTTCAGATGCGATTTTCATGCATCGTAAACAATTATCAATGTTCATTTGTTTCAAAATAATATATATATATATATTAGTATTATGCTTAAAGCTGCGGAATCCCGCAGAATAACGATTTCTATGATAACTAATTGGATAAGCACGCAGTGATAATGACGTCACTGAAACTGCGGTGTCGACCCGAGGTCTGCACAGTTAGCTTGAATTTTAGGAACCTTGGACAGGAGGAGTGATACACATGTATACACTAAACACCCAAACAACAGTGTCAGATATCGATGACATTTGGCCTTGAAAGTAATCCTTTTCATCAGTGCTGCTATTATATATTACATAATGTAGTTATTTAAGAGGTGTAAAGATCTAGTATTATTCATTTATAGCTATAATGTAAGTGTGAGATTTAACAATTCGCAAGTATGAGAGTGTATCTTTGTACCACAGCATCCTACATCTTGTTACAGAAACAACTTTTCAACATAGATGTATATTTAGAAATAATTATGTTAATTTATGAAGTTATTTAAGAGGTTATATACTGCATGGGGAAATGTCAAGGAATATGACCTAATGTTAAAGGGGCCTTAAGGCCTACTATTAATGTTAAGGTTTCATTTATGGAGGGCCATGTACTTCAGGTTTGTAATCAATTAGCTCCCTTGAAATTGCCATAGATTATCTCCCTTGAATATTTCCAATATTACTTTTAGTGTTTTCAACAATGAAAGAAGTGGCAAATTAAAGTTGTTAGTTGTTTTAATTTCATTCTATATTTGATTTGTTAAATTTTTGTCACTAAACTAAATCCTCAAAGGATGGCAGAATTTCATGAATTTGTCTTTGTTATTTTTTGTTTACATGATTACATTTTGATCAAGTGCTTATTTAAATGGTCAAATCCATTAAAAATATGTTAAAAACCTGAATTGTCACACACTCAGTGTGTTACAGGGATGCATCTGAATAATTTAAAACAATAAAAAAATTGGAATATAAAAATCTCAAACAATTCAGCACTGGCAGGTACCAAGGATGAAACAATGCAGCAGCTCTAGGGTTAAGATTCTATCAATTATTATACATCCTCAATTTTGAGCTGTTGAGTAAGGGTTTTGCCTAAATTTAATCTTCAGGGTATATATGCATGTGCATCTTGGATTTCATCAAGATCTTAATACCCTTAGCTTACAACTTACTTTTGCTGGTTATATAGAATGACGAGCAATTCATTCATCTGAACCCAAGGATCAGACTCCACCCCTAGGATCGACCGATTAATTCTTGGTCATGAAGGGATGAATACATTCATGCTACCCTGATTGTCCCAGTGTTTCACTGATCCCTTGGGGTTTATGAACCTTAACAGATTGATTTATTGTCTTAATTTGGTTCAAAGAATCCCGGAAAAGATACAGGATACGGGTAAAAATGAAATATGTATATGTGAATATACTTATCTGCTGCGGCCATTAAACGACACGAAAGTGATGACCCAGTCCTGGTTTTCGGCAGGTCTAAGCTATAATTCTACTGTACTTCAGGCCGGTATACTGACTTTAATATGTTGTTCGGCCCCTGAAGGGATGTTTCGTTATGATCTATATCAAAACACATCCTATATATAGCTACCAACAATTGATCCCCTAGTCCACTATATATGTTTAAGCAAGTATATACTTATGTAAATAAGTACTAAAATGGTGAAAAATCCTCAGGAAGTAGGGCAGCTCATAACAATATTGTGTGGAGAATCGGACGAAACAAATTAGATACACTTATAGGGAGGCACATTTTCCAACTAATTATATCCTAGCTACTACAATAGTCTCTAGGGTATGAAGTCTGACTGTTGTGTATCATACTACGAAAGCCTCATTATGATATTTACTGGTGTATGTTGTCATACTACGAAAGCCTCATTATGATATTTACTGGTGTACGTTGTCATACTACGAAAACCCCATTATGCTATTTACTGGTGTACGTTTCCATACTACGAAAGCCTCATTATGATATTTACTGGTGTACGTTGTCATACTTCGAAAGCCTCATTATGATATTTACTGGTGTATGTTGTCATACTACGAAAACCCCATTATGCTATTTACTGGTGTACGTTTCCATACTACGAAAGCCTCATTATGATATTTACTGGTGTACGTTGTCATACTTCGAAAGCCTCATTATGATATTTACTGGTGAAAGTTGTCATACTATGAAAGCCTCATTATGGTATTTACTGGTACATTGTCATACTACGAAAGCCTCATTATGATATTAACTGGTGTACGTTGTCATACTACGAAAGCCTCATTATGATATTTACTGGTGTACATTGTCATACTACGAAAGCCTCATTATGATATTTACTGGTGTACGTTGTTATACTACGAAAACCTCATTATGATATTTACTGGTACATTGTCATACTAAGAAAGCCTCATTATGATATTTACTGGTGTGATTTGTCATACTACGAAAGCCTCATCATGATATTAACTGGTGTACGTTGTCATACTACGAAAGCCTCATTATGATATTTACTAGTTTACATTGTCATTGTGCGAAAGCCTCATTATGATATTTACTGGTGTATGTTAATTGTCACACTACAAAAGCCTCATTATGATATTTACTGGTTTATTGTCTACTACGAAAGCCTCATTATGATATCTACTGGTTTACGTTGTCATACTACGAAAGCCTCATCATGATATTTACTGGTGTACATTGTCAATACTACGAAAGCCTCATTATGATATTTACTGGTGAATGTTGTCATACTACGAAAGCTTCATGCATTATGATATTAACTGGTGAATGTTGTCGTTGTACGAAAGCTTCATTATGATATTTACTGGTGAATGTTGTCATACTACGAAAGCCTGAGATTATGATATTTACTGGTGTGATTTGTCATACTACGAAAGCCTCATCATGATATTAGCTGGTGTACGTTGTCATACTACGAAAGCCTCATTATGATATTTACCAGTTTACATTGTCATACTACGAAATCCTCATTATGATATTTACTGGTGTAATTTGTCATACTACGAAAGCCTCATTATGATATTAACTGGTGTACATTGTCATAGTACGAAAACCTCATTATAATATTTACTGGTGTACATGTTACACTACGAAAACCTTATTAAGATATGTTTGGTGTACAAAGTCTCACTTTTGTGTATCGTACAATGAAAGTCTCATTATAATACTCCGGTTATGTTGTGTGACGAATGTCTATTGCATTAAAAAGTCTCAAGATGATTGATGGGTATAGAGGAAAGTGACAGGTGTTGTATCTGTTGATAGGTCTAATGTATTGTCTGGTGTAGAGAAATGACAAGGGGAAAAAAATTCCTTCTTCAGGTAATACACAGGCTATACTATACACAGTAACAATTACACATATATACACATACAGGTATATCTATGTACTATCTCTCATTTGAATTTATTTACATATAGATTATAAATAGTAGGAGAAACCCTCCTGTTGAATTGAATACTAAAATTATCGTGTGTAATATGTCACAGTTATAATAACATTAACATATCATTTTATTAAATCGCGACAGAATAAAATTTGTCGGTTTTATCAAATGTCAAATATTTACCACACTTGACGTACGTTGATGTATTTGCCTCGGTTCTAGTGTGGTGAGTGTTAATATAGACGGGGCAGCGAGATTGTCATTTCAAAATAGTGCATATGTACAGAATGACCCGGTCTCCTCAGACAATCCTCGTATCTACAAATGTCTACATATACGCGATTCGTGGAGGGCTCCTCGTCACAAAACCTTACCAAGAACAGGTATTCATTGTCTATGTTTTCAGATTTTATTTCTACTTAGATTTATTTTTCAGGATTTAGCTGACTGCCTCAGATTGAAGGAATTAACAGTTGGTATTATTATCTTGGAATAAGCCTTGACATAAGTTTGGACATGGCAGATTGTACAAACATATTTAACTGTGGTATATCTTTGTACTGCAGTGTAAACAGTTGTTTCATAATTATTTATAATTACCAAACTGCCACATTTTAGTGGAAGGACATTAAAATAATGAAACATTTCATCTCCTGCCTAGCTCTTAAGTTCTCTACGAAGCATGCCTATAGCTTGGTTTACTACAAGTTCAATGAAGTCATCAAACTTTGTTCCTAATGAGGTACAACTCCATCATGTGAAATTTAGGTCACTGTCATTTTCAGTTCCTTGACTCTCTAGTTATGTTTTGCATCTAAGTCCCAGGCATCATGCATTTAAATATCAAAGCAGAACAGGAGTGAGGATGTGTTTAGTTTGCTGATTTCAATAAATCAGCTCTATTCATTTTATTGATCAGCTCACCTGGTTCGAATTAAAAGGACCAATGTGAGCTTATGCCATACCGTGGCGTCAGGCGCCTGTACGTCCGTCAACAATTGAATTTTTCATAACCTCTGATTTGAATTCAACAAAATTTTACTGGTAGCATTGTTATGGGTTGGAGATTCAAAATTGTACAAATGGTGGGACTGACCCCCGGGGGCCAAAAGAGTTCAATTTGGCTAAATTGATATAAACAACTTCTCTGAAACTAAGCAATGGATATCGCTCATATTTGACTGTTGGCATCTCTTTGGGGTAGGGATTCAAAATGTACAAGCGAAGGGGCTGACCCCCGGGGGTCTGAGGGGCAGGGCCAAAAGGGGTCAATTTGGCTGAATTGATATAAACGACTTCTCTGAAACTTGAAGCAATGGATATTGCTCATATTTGACTGTTAGCATACCTTTGGGGTAGGGAACTCAAAATTGTACAAATGATGAGGCTGACCCCCCGGGGGTCTGAGAGGCTGGGCCAAAAGGGATCAGTTTGGCTAAATTGATATAAACAACTTCTCTGAAACTTAAAGCAATGGATATTGCTCATATTTGACTGGCAGCATCCCTTTGGGATAGGGACTCAAAATTGTACAAATGTTGGGGCTAACCTCTAGGTTGTGAGGGGCGGGGCCAAAAAGTTTCAATTTGGCTAAATTGATGTAAACAACTTCTCTGAAACTATTGCTTATATTTGACTGGCAGCATCCCTTTTGGGTAGGGATTCAAAATGAACAAATGGTGGGGCTGACCCCCCCGGGGGCAGAGATCGGGTCAAAAGGGGTCAATTTGTATAAACAACTTCTTCTCCTGAACTCAGCAAAGGATTTTAACCACTCACATTTGTATAATAGCATGGTTATGGGGTGGGGGTTCAAAGTTGTACAAATGTTGGGGGTCAATTTGGCTAAATTGATACAGTATAAACAACTTCTTCTCTGAAATTAAAGCAATCGATATCACACATATTTGACTGGTAGCACTGGGGTGTAGGGATTCAAAAGTGCACAAATGATGGGGCTGACCCCCCGTGGGGCAGAGGGCGGGGTCAAAAGGGGTCAACTTGGCTAAATTGATATAAACATCTTCTCTGAAACTAAGCAATAGATATCACTCACATTTGTGTTGTAGCATGGTTATGGGGTTGGGATTCAAAATTGTACAAATGGTTGGGCTGACCCCCCCAAGGGGGCTGAGGGGCGGGGCCAAAAGTGGTGGATTTGGCTATATTTATATGAACAACTTTTTTTCTGTAAACAAGCAATGGATATTGCTCATATAATTCTGGTATACCAACTTTAAGGGGATTCCAAATTGTGCAAATGGTGGGACAGGATTAATGCAATTTTTGGCATAAAAACCTCACATTTTTAGAATTACAATAAAACCAATGTAGATGTACCCATATAAAATGCTTATGATATACTGTATATACATTGACATCGCAAGACGGGCGACACATATACTTATGTATCATTCTTGTTTCATATCTCATGAAACCTGAAGAACAATACAGGCCCTTTGGGCCTCTTGTTTATTCATTGATTATTTGTTTATTTATTTATTTATTTATTTATTTTGTACTTTCAGATCTCAGCCTGTACAGAATGCTGAGGCTGGGATTAACTCAAAACCTAAAGACACAGGTTACCTCCCTTACTTAAAAAATCAAAATAGTAGCCTAAACATGGATCAAGGCAAGGATCCGATGGCATCCCAGAATTCCCCCAACAGGAGGTCGCTGACCCTGACACAGATTGTGCTACTCAATGCTGTGGTTTGTGGGGTGGAGGTGTGTGCCTGTTCTGGATTTACATACATTCCACCCATGTTACTTAAAGCTGGTTACACAGAGGAGAATATGAGTATCATATTAGGAATGGGGCCATTGCTTGGCTTCTTCTTCGTACCTATAATCGGCCGCGCCAGCGACCGCTGTCGGAGTCAACATGGCCGTCGAAGACCGTTCATCCTTTTCCTGTCAATTTTGATAATGTTCTCTCTCTTTATGATTCCTTATGGAGATTATTTTAGTACGACTTTCCTCGGAAATACACCTCTAAGTAAATCGGTGAGTTTAATTATTCTCACGGTGAGCGTTGTCATGTTAGATTTCACGAGTCAGGCGTGTCTGACACCCTGTGAGGCTCTGCTTTCCGACGCTTCCAAGGGAACAACCCAGAAAGACCGTGTGTTCATGGTGTACTCACAAATGGTCAGCCTAGGGGGATTTCTCGGCTATCTTATCACAGCAATCGATTGGAGCAATACTTTCATTGGTAGTTATTTTGGGACACAGGAGCGGTCTGTATTTACATTACTTATAATACTATTTTCATTTCTTCTGACTGCAACAATATTAGTAGCTCAGGAACAACCTTTGTCAGTGTCAGAGGAAGCTGATACGGAGAATTTAATCCCAAAAGAGGAATCTGCAACTGTGTCTGTTACCGTGGGCAATGGAGGTGCTTTCGAATCTGGGTACGAATCAAGTGGCTCAGACGACAGCCAACAGAGTTCATCGCCCTATTCTGCGGGAAGGGCAGGAAGAAATCGTAAATGTCACAAAAAGAAAACAACTTTCTTCCTGAATCCTTTAAAGGGTCTCTTTGTGATTATCAGTCCCTTGTTATGTGTGGGACGCTTGAGAATATTTAGATATTTTTATAATTTAGGGAGATTTTTGTGGTTAAATATATACGACAGACTGCCGGAATCTCTACGTCGACTATTCGATGTTCCGATAGTGCTACAAAAACTAGCAATGGCCAACTTCTGCAGCTGGACTGCCGTGATGGGCTTCAATTTATTTTTCACAGACTTCGTAGGCCAAGCTGTTTACCAGGGCAACCCAAACGCCCCGGAAAATTCATATCTTCGTAATCGTTATGACGAAGGAGTTCGAATGGGCAGCTGGGGGCTATTGTTTCATTGTATCACCTCCACAAGTTATGCGTTTTTTATTGAAGGTCTCGTAGAAAAGTACGGGACGCGGAAGACTTACCTGAGTGGGATGTTAGTATTTTCCGTTTCCATGTTGGGAATGGTCCTTTACAAACATATAATCTTTGTGAACCTGATGGCATCGCTGACGGGATTCGCCTACGCTACTCTAACCACCATTCCATTTATACTCATCACAAAATATCATTCTAACAAAGAGGTAAGTGTGTACCGGAGCGACATTCACCATGTTTCTATACAGCGTTATATTTAGTCTAATACCATCACTGATCATCGATTAATTCCATGTTTTCTTAGGGGGAAATTCCACTTAAACGGCTCTGAATAATATGGAAAAATTTTTGCCAGTAGTTGACGTTAATCTTTTCAAATAAAGAAAGAAATCCAATGAAAATATTTGTTAAGAAGAGAATTTGATTTTGAAATGTAAAATCAAAAATAAAAATATTGGTATTCTATTTTTTGCCATGAATTCACATGTTTATGAAAAATTTAGTTAGATATCACTGTTGGATGTTAATACGTAGCATAACACCAGTTTATTAAGTGATGAATTTTACTATTTCAGATTTACTTTGCCGACACAGTGACGCGGAGTCCTTTCGGCCTGACTGGAAGTCAAGTAATGTCGACACGTGGCATCGCCACAGACATGGGCACGCTGGATAGTGCCTACTTCCTGTCTCAGGTCGTACTGTCCGCAGTGATGGGCTACATCGTACATATGACAGGGACGGTCATCTCATACATGATGACCGCCGGGGCAATGGGAGTGATCAGTTGTTTCCTCATACAACAGATAGTGACTAGTAAACAAGATATGCAAAACCAAGTATACAGAAATAGGGACCGCAGACGTATGATTAACTTATAGGGGGACCGCAGACGTATGATTAACTTATAGGGGGACCGCAGACGTATGATTAACTTATAGGGGGACCGCAGACGTATGATTAACTTATAGGGGAACCGCGAACATATGATTAATTTATAGGGGGACCGTAGACGTATGATTAACTTATAGCGGGACCGCAGACGTATGATTAACTTATAGCGGGGACTGTAGACGTATGATTAACTTATAGGGACCGTAGACGTATGATTAACTTATAGGGGGGACCGCAGACGTATGATTAACTTATAGGGGGACCGCGGACGTATGATTAATTTATAGCGGGATCGCAGACGTATGATTAACTTATAGCGGGACCGCAGACGTATGATTAACTTATAGGGGGACCGCGGACGTATGATTAACTTGTAGGGGGACAGCAGACGTATGATTAACTTATAGGGGGGACCGCAGACGTATGATTAACTTATAGGGGGACCGCGGACGTATGATTAACTTATAGGGGGACCGCCGACGTATGATTAACTTATAGGGGACCGCCGACGTATGATTAACTTATAGGGGGGACCACTGACTATGTTTAATTTATAGAGTGACGGCAGACTATGTTTTACTAATAGAGGTGTCACAGATGTACAATTTACTTCTGGGCGAGTGGCAAAGACTTGCAAATGACTTACACAGTACAGGACCTAGGCTGTATGCATTTTTTTTAAAAATTTTATCTCGACCATAAACCGCAAGACAACTATTGATAATTATGCATGGATTTTGCTGTGTTAACTTATCAGACACCTAGTGGATCTTTGGTTGTGATGTCACAAAAGAAAATACCTTGGAGTCAAATTGGCTGTTGTTCAGCTTTCAAGTCATTTGTAAAAATGTTGTTGTCGCAAATATTTATGAACAAATGTTGGTTTTGTGATAATTTTTTTCTTGAATTTGTTCCAGTTTCACCTGAGATTTATAATTTTATTCAGTAACCTTTTATTTTATCCTGATGTTCATTGAAAAGTCTTCCTCATTTCATAAATCCGATGTGAAAGAAAAACAAATGTGAATTCTTTTACTTTGTAGTTTATGAATATTTATGATGCTTCCAGATTTTAAAGTTTCTGACTTTTTACAAGTTTACAAAGGATTTTAGTGCAAGGTGATATTGTATTCAAACACCACAAAATGTATTCACAAATATAAAACAAATCATGAACGATGGTTTTTTTTTTATGATGAGTAAGGCAAGATGTTTTTATATATATATTCAGAACGCCTTTTGTCTGTCGTCATTAAGCTTCGCCCTTCTGTAAACAATTTACATTTTTGACTACTTTTCTGAATCCCTGAACCAATTTTAATGAATTTTTTTTAAAAACCTCCATGGCCAAAGGTCAACCGAAATTGTAAATTATATGATGGCAATTAAATTATAGGCATATATCAGCCCTGTCTGATGACCACAAGGGGCTGATGGACATGGCCCAAAATCAGTCACAGAAGTGCTTCTACAATGTCCTTGTTTCAACCTAGAGTTGCCAGAATCAAATACTCTGCAGTCTTAAATCTGTACGCTAGATATATATATTAGATGAGGTAGTTTCATTGTACATTTGTACATGTATTTTTTTTCTATATCGGAACTCGGGTGACCGTTAGGGTACTTCGGCCTCTTGTTAGTTTTCTTTTTTAAAACAAATATGGACAATTTTATCATTTTATTAACTCCTTGATTTTATTTGTTTGGTCAAAAAAAAGGTGGATTATTTTTTTAATTGTGATACGATCTAATGAAACATGCAAAATGTCCATCATTGATGTAGCTTCTATAAAGAACAAAAATGCATGATGTCATAGTTTCAATTATTTTGTGCAATATGTTAACGGCATTGGATCAAAAAGCAATATTTGGGGAACTCTGGTGATTTCAAAAATATCTTTGAACCCAAAAGTTCATTTGAAACATGCTTTATTTTTATGATGAAGAAAAACATCACATTAGTGTAAAAGTATTGTCTTCCTCAATGTAATTAAATGTCAGAGTCGTTTTATTTATAATATAGATAATATGAGTTTGTGAACAATGTTAATTTGATAATTTCTCACTCATTATAAATACCACACCTGAATTTCTTTTTAGCTCACCTGCCAAAAGTGCAAGTGAGATGATGCTTTGGTGCAGTGTTGGTCATCAGTTGTCAGTCTGTTGTTCTTCCAGCATAAACAACTTCTTCTCATTCACCAACAGACCTAGTCTCCTGATACAGGACCAGTAACATGCCAGGATGATGGGCAACAAAGTCTGTTAATATGAATGACCTTGACCTACTTTCAAGGTAATAGGGGTCAGATGTGCTAAATCTTTAAACAGCTTCTCAGTAACCAAGAGGTGCAGAGACCTGATATTTAGCCTGTGGCATGGCGGGACAAAGGGCTACAAAGTTTGTTCAAATGAATGACCTTGACCTACTTTCAAGGCCACAGGTGTCAAATGTGCTAAAATCTTTTTACGTCTTCTTCTGAATAACCTCATGGCCCAAGACCATGATATTAGCAGTCATGTTAGTGGCATAGATCAACATAAAAGTTGCATTAGTAGCAGGTGAGAGGTACAGGCCCATTGAGCCTCTTGTTAAGGTTTATTTGCATTATATAATAAATGTTTTGATATGTCTGGGTATAGACGATATAATATTTTAGATATTATTGATGGTGATGAATTATATACTCTCTTTGTTCCATTCCCTTTTTTCACATACATTTTTATACATGTACTGATCTAATGTAGACTTCCAATCACTGGTCTATTCTGGATTCTCTCCAAACTGTTATAATAGAGTATATGACATTATATGCTAGATTTTGAAGGTAATTATCCAGATTTTGCTAATTATATGCAATGATAGAATACCGGTATCAGATATATCATTATTATAAAACCGACACAAAATTGTTCTGAGACTTCCAGACACTACAGTACTTTTTATTTTTAAAATCCTAACATTTTCTTCTACTGGGAGAACCCTCACCCTACATAAAAAAAATTGACATTATTTTTTAACATGTTAGTAATGGTCTTGAGAGAAAATTAATGCAACTGTTCAATTACTTGGATTTCCTTAATTTATCAATATAACAAATGCAAATGCAACTCCCGTTTGGAGTTAAACAGGGATGTTCAGGGCAGGAGAAATTTTACAAAGTGTTCAAAAATGCATAAGGAATGAGTTTTTAGATCACCTTAGACGAAGTCTCAAGTGACCTATTCTAATCGCCTTTTGTCCGTCGTCGTGCGTCGTGTGTCCGTAAACTTTTTACATTTTCAACTTCTTCTCCAAAACCACTTAACAAAATTCAATGAAATTTGGCAGAAAGTTTCTATGGCTGAAGGTCAACCAAAGTTGTGAATTATATGGTCCCCACCCCCCAGGGGCCTGAGGGGTGGGGCCAAAAAGGGCAAAATTGACTAAAACTTCAAAAATCTTCTTCTCTACTCTCAGATATGGTGGAGTCAAACACTCTTTATAGATGAAAGGGTCTTGTGGTGCTTTACCAAAATTGTGAATTGCATGACCCTGGGGTCTCACGTTTGCCCCTGGGGAGGGGGTAAACTTTACTATAGTTTATATAGGGAAATCACTTTTTTGACTATTATTTGTTGGATTTGTATTGGAATTCATTCTAACTTGGTTCAAATTATCAGCATGGGATGACAGTTTGATGGTATGTACATGTTGGCCCTGGTTGACCCCCAGGGGCTGGTGGGCGGGGCCAAAAAGGGTCAAATTGACTGAAATTTCAAAAATCTTCTTCTCTACTCTCAGATATGGTAGAATCAAATACTCTTCATAGACTGACCCCATTAGGACTGATGGGTGGGGCCAAAAAGGGTCAATTTAGTTGGCCGAAATATTTCAAATCTCAGGTGACCGTTAAGGCCCTTTGGGCCTCTTGTTCTTAAATTTGTACCATTGATAAAAATTTCACAGATAAGAATGCAACCTCCATCATTTCACATTGTGGAAAATCAAAACATAATATTTCAAGTAAGGGACATTTTTAGAATTTGTGATGTATATAAAATCATATGATGAGTTAGCAGGCTAGATTACAGTATTAACTTTCAAATTACTTTCTCTGATTTTTTTATCTAGAAAGATCAACTAAGGGACTTACAGACAGTAGTGTTTAACTTTTAATATTTTTCCTGATTTGCTTTAGCATATGTTTGGGTACATTATTAAACATATGGTAGCTATTTAGATCAAACATTTGATTGAGATTTGTGTTTTTGTATTCCTAGACTGAAAAGAAACAAATTGGGTACAGTATGTATGTACACATATCAAAACCACTAGGGAGACATGTAATGTATTCAGTTATACAAATATTTGATAACAATTCCATAATTAACATTGTTACACAGCTGGAGTTTTGATAACTAATTGTTTGTATTATGTAGCGATTCAGGCATTCTACATCTTGTAAGATTCTATTAAGTTTCATCAAGATTCAGTCTTTTTGAGAAGATTGATAGCTTGCATTAAGTACTTCGTTGATAATTGTATTCATGTCTCTCAACTTTAATATATATTGATCCAACAGGTACCATATGTTATCGTTTATTGTTACCTGGTATATACAGGTAAACTATCAAGACCATTTATGTAGCATCACAAGAAAATCAATGATATGATGTTACCATATTGATTTCATGAGGATGTCCTTGATGAACTTGTTGAAATAAACTTAAAATCTTGTAGAATACAAAAGGATATTGAATTGCACAATTCATTTTTTTTTTCTTTTTAGCCCACCATCATCAGATGGTGGGCTATTCAAATCGCCCTGCGTCCGTGGTCCGTGGTCCGTCCGTCCGTCCGTCCGTCCGTCCCTCCGTCCGTCCGTAAACAATTCTTGTTATCGCTATTTCTCAGAAAGTACTCAAGGGATCTTTCTCAAACTTCATATGTAGGTTCCCCTTGGTGCCTAGTTATGCATATTGCATTTTGAGACCAATCAGAAAACAACATGGCCGACAGGCAGCCATCTTGGATTTTGACAATTGAAGTTTGTTATCGCTAATTCTCAGAAAGCACTGAAGGGATCTTTCTCAAATTTCAAATATAGGTACCCCTTGGTGCCTAGTTATGCATATTGCATTTTGAGACCAATCGGAAAACAACATGGCCGACAGGCAGCCATCTTGGATTTTGACAATTGAAGTTTGTTATCGCTATTTCTCAGAAAATACTGAAGGGATCTTTCTCAAATTTAATATGTAGGTTCCCCTTGATGCTTAGTTATGCATATTGCATTTTGAGACTAATCGGAAAAACAACATGGCCGACAGGCAGCCATCTTGGATTTTGACATTTGAAGTTTGTTATCGCTATTTCGTAGAAAGTACTGAAGGGATTTTTCTAAAATTTCATATGTAGGTTTCCCTTGATGCTTAATTATGCATATTGCATTTTGAGACTAATCGGAAAACAACATGGCCGACAGGCAGCCATCTTGGATTTTGACAATTGGAAGTTTGTTATCGCTATTTCTAAGAAAATAATAAAGGGATCTTCCTCAAATTTCATATGTAGGTTCCCCTTGGTGTCTAGTTATGCATATTGCATTTTGAGACCAATCGGAAAACAACATGGCTGACAGGTAGCCATCTTGGATTTCGACAATTGAAGTTTGTTATCGCTATTTCTAAGAAAGTATTGAAGGGATCTTCCTGAAATTTCATATGTAGGTTCCCCTTGGTGCCTAGTTATGCATATTGTATTTTGAGACTAATCGGAAAACAACATGGCCGACAGGCAGCCATCTTGGATTTCGAAAATTGAAACTTGTTGTCGCTATTTCTAAGAAACTGATGAAGGGATCTTCCTGAAATTTCATATGTAGGTTCCCCTCGGTGTCTAGTTATGCATATTGCATTTTGAGACCAATCAGAAAACAACATGGCCGACAGGTAGCCATCTTGGATTTTGACAATTGAAGTTTGTTATCGCTATTTCTAAGATAGTATTGAAGGAATCTTCCTGAAATTTCATATGTAGGTTCCCCTTGGTGCCTAGTTATGCATATTGTATTTTGAGACTAATCGGAAAACAACATGGCCGACAGGCAGCCATCTTGGATTTCGAAAATTGAAACTTGTTATCGCTATTTCTAAGAAACTGATGAAGGGATCTTCCTGAAATTTCATATGTAGGTTCCCCTCGATGTCTAGTTATGCATATTGCATTTTGAGACCAATCGGAAAACAACATGGCCAACAGGCAGCCATCTTGGATTTTGACAATTGAAGTTTGTTATCGCTATTTCTCAGAAAGTACTGAAGGAATCTTTCTCAAATTCCATGTATAGGTTCCCCTTGGTGCCTAAATCTTAAATTTTATATATAGGTTGCCCTTTTTTGAAAAGTACTAGAGGCTTCTTCTGAATTTACACAGATTAGTAAGACTTAGAAGAAGAGAAAAGTAGGGAAAAGATCAATCTGACATGGAACCTATGAAGAACATTCAATGGTGGGCGCCAAGATCCCTCTGGGGTCTCTTGTTTTTTTTTCTTGTCGAAATAAAACAAAAAATTATTTACACATATTGCGTAAATCTGATATGAAATTGAGACTTGCACAAGATCAGATTAACAAAACTTGTGTAGTTATTGAGTTAAGTGTGACCTTGGTTCAATGATCACTTATTTTTTTTATCAATATGTGTCGCTGAAAAGTTTTTTGTTTTTTTTTTTGTATCAATATGTGTCGCTGAAAAGGTTTTGTTTTTTTTGGTAATATTTTAAAATATGTTGTTTATATAATACATTTACAAAAGATCTGGGAAAATATGCTCCACAGTTTGTCTTGTTTATAGGTCAGCTTTTCCTGTCATTGGAAGGGACACCCCTCCTTATTTAAACAACGAATGTCGATCTCCATCATCACTGAGGTTATATACTCAATGTCAAATTAGGTCAGTCATTATTAGGTGGTGAAGTGTTAACGAGATTTAACCATCAGGGCCCAGTTGTTCAAAAGGTGATTATAATTACCACGTGTAGCTAATCACAGTTTAAAAACAATTTTCATATCCTGATAAAATCATTTCTGGCAAAACTGTCTAGGCAAAATTTTCTGAAACTATAACTCTTCAATTCATTCCTATCTGTCTCTTTTAAGGAATACACATACTCCGGTTTTGAAGTAAAGAAGAAATGATATTTTAACTAATCAAATGATTAAGCTAATCACCTTTTGAACAAATAAGCCCAGATTTGTTTGGGATAGGGGGTGGGGTAACCATCATATAAACATTGTTGGTTTATGACACAATAGGTCAAAAGCTGTCCTCAACCATACCAAATAAATACAATTTTGTACGTATTTTACAACTTTGAATTAGTTAAATTTGCCAAAGATAGATGATGCGAGCGGAACGTTTGCCAATGTCTTCCAATTTAAAATACATGTACTCTCATTGTAGAATATCAAGTTGTCTTCCTAGACAACTTACTTTTATACATCAAAGGGTCTTGTTTAATTGTTACCATAATAATATATAAAACAATCAAACACAAGTCTAATATTGAGTCCTACATCATTGTCAAAGAACACCACAGATATCTTATAACTTACTTGTCAAAAAAAAAAAAAAAACACTTTTAAAATCTTATCTATTTCACCTACTCATGAAACCCTATCACTGCTTGAAAACCCCTTTAACTTACTCATCAAACTCTTGATAAAGAAGTTTGAAAACTTAAAGAAGTTTGAAACCTTACCTTACCTGAATTGGTATGCCAACTTGTTTTTACTTGTCTTACCTTATCTACACAGTTAAATGATATGAAAGTGTTTATTAATTTGTTCCTTTTATTATGACTTGGTTGCCAAATTCATGGTGAAACAGCATTTAAATCCATTTTTGGGTATAACACAAGTATAGTGTTGTTATCATGGACTTGTTAGTTATTGTGAGACTGCTTGAGTAATTATTCTTTAAATAAGATTGCTTACTTCAGTTTGGTTGAATATCTTCAAAGCAAAACATAATTGTAAACCTATTTTTAGGCACAATCAGCTGTTGCTGAAATGCTAGCCGAGCTGCTTTACTTTTTTGCTTGCATTCAATCGTAAAACTGCTAAAAATATGAAATTATTATCTTTTTTTTAACCTTATGATCATCTTCTAATCAGAACAAAGCTCTTTATTTACTAGTATTAGCTTGTGTATAGAATACATGTATGTTGTTCTCAAACTTGCCAATATGATTCAGTTTGAAGGTCAGGTGAACTGGAAGTCAACTGCTATATTGGTCTAAAACATGCTTACCAGTATTGTTTAACAGTTTTGACAGCATATCTTCATATTGTAAATAGTCCTTTCTTCTATTTTCTCAAAATTCAATAAATTTTAATTTCAGAAATTACATTTTACTTTTGGACATTAAGACTATTAGTCTTTCATAATTGGAGAAGGTGGCTACTACCAAACAGTGTGAATGAATTAATACATATCTGGTCCTTACCTTCGTATTGATAGTGTGAGAACACGTGACAAGTTAGCCCGAGTTTCTCTGGCCCTAACACCATGTCTGGTGTCTGGACATGTCTGGTGTCAGGACCAGAGAAAGCTTGGGCTAGTGACAAGGGTGTATGTATAAGGTATAAATGTGAACATATCCTTAGAAATGTTGAGAGTTTCAAGCAGTTAGACTCCCAGTTGTGTTTATATGATCAATAATTGTTAATTGTGGATATTTTTTTTTTATGTGCAGCAAAATATCATTGCTGAATTAATTATAGAGCAGAGAGATTAGATGTTTTAGTCATTGGGACACTGGTGTCCCAGATAAACTGAATTATTATCGAGCGGAGAGATTAGATGTTTTAGTCATTGGGACACTGGTGTCCCAGATAAACAGTCAACTTGGTCTGTTAATGAACACCATTGTTATTAAAAAAGTATTGAACACTCACTTCTTTTGTTTGTTGTTATTCTGACAGGATCATTTAGTTCAGAAACTATTATAAAAGGACAATAAGTGTTTTGTTGACCTTTTGACCCTGCAAAAAATTGAGAAAGCTAGAACATGGTTAGCAGAGGTTTTTCATACCAAAACTCGGGCAAATTTCAAGCACCTTCCTCAATTTTCCAGGTGCTTGTGTATGCAAAAGGAAATTTTTGTCTTTAATATTACAAAATGGTTTAAAGTGCTCAAAAGACTGCTTGCAATAATTAACCAAACACAGGAAACGGGATATCATCGAATAAAATCTTTTTTATAATTTTGTGACAAATCACTCATTTTTAAGGAATCTTAAACAGCATGTTTTCCTAAGTATGAATAGTAAGTATGAATACTTTTCTAGTACTTATAAGCTAATTCCAGCACTTTTAAAGCACTGACAAAAAATCCAGCACTTTTATCATTTGTATGAACCCTGTAAAAGCAATGTGTCAAAACTCTTCCCAAATCACAGATTTGTTGAATTCCTGGCCAAACCAATCATTGTTACCTACATCATGTGTTGCTAATACCATCAGTATAACTTGTTGACCTGTAGATTTTCTTGTTAAAATCCATTTTGTTAGCTCCAAGAGTCGATACCCAGTCGCACAGTCATACTCTAGGTTTGATCTTGTGTCCGCCATATTTCTTCACTAATGTCACAGTCAGGATTCTACTGTTTATCACTGGAAAGCACCAGTCTAATTTAGCTATTTCAGCATGTACATACCAAGTAGGCCATAGACATGGTACATGTACAGTAAAACTCTGATAACTTGGAAGAACCTGCTTAACTTACCTGGTAGGTTAAAATTCAGTTCAAACCGTAAAAATTCATTTTTTATTTCAATTGCACAACTTTCGTTCTAATTATGTAAATTTCAGAAATACAAGGACTAGATTTTTTTTTTTTCACTTGAAATTAGAACAGAACTACATCATAGCATTTAACTTTTTTTTAATTTCTTTATCCTTGGTTTCAGCTGTTGAGTAAATGATGATTATCTCCCTTACACAACCCACGCTTCTCCCTTCCACTCGCACCTTACACTCTACTCGAACATACGACATGGATTAAGAAATAAGGCTGGTATTGCCAGTAAAAAATGTATTCTATATACAAATATTATTTGTACAAAACATTTTTTCAGGACATATATATGTAACTGTATATACAATAAGTTTGACTGAGCGACAGATGTTTGACAAGTTAATGGGAACAGGTATCCAGTCAACCGATCCCTTCATGAGTAAAACATCAATACTATTCATTCTCCATCAACACGGACAATAATGTCTCCACGACCAGTATGTAACCATCAGATAAAAACATGTTAAGTACCGAGTCGTGTTGTTCCTTTTTAACTGACATTTCCACTTTGCTCATAAATATTAGTACAAAAGCTTAATTAATTTTCAGCAGAACAATTCCAGTGAAAAAAGTGGATGGATTTTTTTTTTTCATGTCTGACTCATTGTAGAAAATAATTATTCATTTGGGATGAGAGGTCAGTAAATAGTACAATATGTACAATATATTTATTTACTACTTTAGGGTACAATTAAATAATTCAGTCAGTCGTGACACAAGGCAAACATTATAACAGATCAATAAACATGTGTGTAGTATGCATGACCAATATCAAGCATCTGGAAAAAATCAAATCAGTATTGAAAATGATTTGTATCCATATCATTTGGAAATTCCAGAACAATTTCAATTCCCAGAATAATTTCTAAGCACTTTTTTCTGGCCCCTTTCTAGATTTTAGGAGTTTAAATTGAGATAAAAACTTAAATATAAAGACTAGCATATTGTAGAAAATTGGTCTGTATCTGTAATTTTGCAAAAATACTTCTTCCATCCTTCACAACATAGAAACAATCTTCACAATCCAAGGGTAACAAGCATACCTTCACAATCTAAGAGTAACAAACATACCTTCACAATCCAAGGGTAACAAACATACTTTTGTCAGTAATAAATAAACACAATAACAAAACAACAATATACACAGTTTCCAGTTACCTCACCACAGATCTATTAATTACAAATTGTTATTTCATTCATTGTCCGACCTGACACTGACTATCATTATTAGAAATCCTTAAATGATATGGATAAGTGTGCTCCTAGCCAGAAATATTTTAGAAGGCTTTATTTAATATGAGGAACCTGTAAATTCAATATATGTTAATACATGAATTACCACATAAATTAAGTTAAATTAATCCTGTCAGCTGCTTGCCACAATACATGCATGTTTGAGCTTTTGGAAAGTAATGGCAATCCATCATCTCACCTTAATGAATTTGACAAAACTGTCCCTGATTATGACATTGTGACAACATATTTTCCTATATATCTAGAAATATCCACATAGAATAAAATAATTTCACTTATAATCTAATATCAAAATATCGAGAGAAAAACAATGTTATTAAATACTTTGCCATTACTTTTTGACATGGTCAATCAGTATTTCACAGTATCGCTTTATTTCATTGTGATTAATTTGACTCTATTGGTTCACAGTATGTATACTCAGTGGGTCATTCAGAGTATTTCTGTTTATAAATAATTGTAAATAAGGAATTATTTTCCATGTTAGAATTGTATTTAGTTTTATTGCAACTTCACCATAACATACAGGAACACACACAAAGAAAGCACTTAAAACACAGATCTGAACAATCGTATCAGAAAATATCAATAAAATCCCGATAAGCAATCAAGTTATCTCCCTTTACACTGTAAAATTATATTAGAATTTCATTACTGTTAATTAACAAAAAAAAAAAAAGGATACAAATCTAAACAATTAATGAATAAGTCCCATAATTATACAAACTTTAATTGGCTGATCTAATTTTCATCACATCAGTAGTTTTTTTAACACTGGCACCTTCCATCTCTAATGAAATAATAATCTGGCCAGTTCTGGATCACATCAAACACAAATAATTACGAAGTGTATATATTACTGAAATTATATTAACGTTAGCAATTACTTTCTTGTGCATATAAAATATCCTTGAATATTTTGGAAAATACAGTAAAACCATTAATATTATATATCATGATTTCACAATTCAAATTCTGAATAATAAACTTGATATCCAGTCAAGTCTCATGAATTCAGTATTTTCTGATTTGTTTTTTCTACAAACTACTGTGTGTGCATGTTTCCTTAATCAAAACTGAACAAACTTAAGGCTGGATTATCTGCAGCAGAAAGGTGACTGGAGTGTTAGTGATTATCAATACTCCACTCAAGATGTAGTACACCATGGAAACTGGCCCTGGGACCATGAATAGGTCCAATATCAAAATTTAATTTATTTTTGAAGAACAATTCATAATTTTGTGATAAATCAATTTTCCAAGTGTTTACAGTTGTGACATAATCTTAAGTTATAAACATGAAAAGAAAATTTTATTATATTTTTACCAGTGAAATATCAAAAATTATTCATTCTAATATCAAACTGTTAATTAACAAAAAAAAAACAAGAGGCCCATGGGGCCTGTATCGCTCACCTGGTTGGATTTGACCAAATGTCAAAATAATGTTCATGTTCAATTCCTTTTGTTTGTTAACCTCAAACAATGCTATTTATGGTTATAGCGTGGGGATCCCAACTGCTTTAAAGAAATAATGAAGTCCAGACTCTCTGAGTTTACAACATGCATTTATAACTTTATGACTAGTAGTGATTTAAAGGAATTACCTCTATTTCCCATATGGGGCCCCGCCCCTTTGGCCCCTTGGGGGTCAAAGTCACCATTTATGCAAAATCTGTTCCCCTTCCCCCAAGAATACTTCTGACTAAATTGGGTTCAAATCCATTCATAACTTAATGACAAGTAGCGATTTGAAGGAATTACCTCTACTTCCCCCACTGGGCCCCACCCTTTTGGCCCCTTTAGGGTCAGAGTCACCGTTTATGCAAAATCTGTTCCCCTTCCCCAAAGGATGTTTCTGACCAAATTGGGTTCAAATCCATTCATAACTTTATCACTAGTAGCGATTTAAAGGAATTGCCTTAATTTCCCCTATTGGGCCCTGCCCCTCAGGCCCCTTGGGGGTCAGAGTCATCATTATGCAAAATCTGTTCCCCTTCCCCAAAGGATGTTTCTGACCAAATTGGGTTCAAATCCATTCATAACTTTATGACTAGTAGCGATTTGAAGGAATTACCTCTATTTCCCCATTAGGCCCCGCCCCTTTGGCCCCTTGGGGGTCAGAGTAACCATTTATGCAAAATCTGTTCCCCTTCCCCAAAGAATGTTTCTGACCAAATCGGGTTCAAATCCATTCATAACTTTATGACTAGTAGCGATTTGAAGATATTACCTCTATTTCCCCATTAGGCCCCGCCCCTTTGGCCCCTTGGGGGTCAGAGTCACCATTTATGCAAAATCTGTTCCCCTTCCCTGAAGGATGTTTCTGACCAAATTGGGTTCAAATCCATTCATAACTTTATGACTAGTAGCGATTTGAAGGAATTACCTCTATTTCCCCATTAGGCCCCGCCCCTTTGGCCCCTTGGGGGTCAGAGTCACCATTTATGCAAAATCTGTTCCCCTTCCCCCAAGAATGTTTCTGACCAAATTGGGTTCAAATCCATTCATAACTTTATGACTAGTAGCGATTTGAAGGAATTACCTCTATTTCCCCATTAGGCCCCGCCCCTTTGGCCCCTTGGGGGTCAGAGTCACCATTTATGCAAAATCTGTTCCCCTTCCCCAAAGGATGTTTCTGACCAAATTGGGTTCAAATCCATTCATAACTTTATGACTAGTAGCGATTTGAAGGAATTACCTCTATTTCCCCATTAGGCCCCGCCCCTTTGGCCCCTTGGGGGTCAGAGTCACCATTTATGCAAAATCTGTTCCCCTTCCCCAAAGGATGTTTCTGACCAAATTGGGTTCAAATCCATTCATAACTTTATCACTAGTAGCGATTTAAAAGAATTGCCTTAATTTCCCCTATTGGGCCCCGCCCCTTTGGCCCCTTGTGGGTCAGAGTCAACATTTATGCAAAATCTGTTCCCCTTCCCCAAAGGATGTTTCTGACCAAATTGGGTTCAAATCCATTCATTACTTTATGACTAGTAGCGATTTAAAGGAATTGCCTCAATTTCCCCTATTGGGCCCCGCCCCTCAGGCCCCTTGGGGGTCAGAGTCACCATTTATGCAAAATCTGATCCCCTTCTGCCAAGGATGTTTCTGACCAAATTTGGTCAAAATCCAATAAGAACTTGATGACTAGTAGCGATTTGAAGCAAATGTTGACGGACGGACGACGGACGACGGACGCTGCACCATGGCATAAGCTCACCGGACCTTCGGTCCAGGTGAGCTAAAAAAGGATACAAATCTAAACAATTAATGAATAAGTCCCATAATTATACAAACTTTAATTGGCTGATCTAATTTTCATCACATCAGTAGTTTTTTTAACACTGGCACCTTCCATCTCTAATGAAATAATAATCTGGCCAGTTCTGGATCACATCAAACACAAATAATTACGAAGTGTATATATTACTGAAATTATATTAACGTTAGCAATTACTTTCTTGTGCATATAAATTAAAATATCCTTGAATATTTTGGAAAATACAGTAAAACCATTAATATTATATATCATGATTTCACAATTAAAATTCTGAATAATAAACTTGATATCCAGTCAAGTCTCATGAATTCAGTATTTTCTGATTTGTTTTTTCTACAAACTACTGTGTGTGCATGTTTCCTTAATCAAAACTGAACAAACTTAAGGCTGGATTATCTGCAGCAGAAAGGTGACTGGAGTGTTACTGATTATCAATACTCCACTCAAGATGTAGTACACCATGGAAACTGGCCCTGGGACCATGAATAGGTCCAATATCAAAATTTAATTTATTTTTGAAGATCAATTCATAATTTTGTGATAAATCGATTTTCCAAGTGTTTATAGTTGTGACATAATCTGAAGTTATAAACAAGAAAAGAAAATGTTATTACATTTTTACCAGTGAAATATCAAAAATTATTCATTCTATAAAAGTGATATTTTTCACTAGTGAAAAATATCACTTTTGCTGATTTGACCAATCAAATTAATGATTAGAAAATACCAAAATAATTGACCAATCAGAAAGCCCGACATATATGTCAGCACCTGGACAGGGGGAACTACTTTTTTTGTATGCAAACTTTCGCTGTAGGCCTAGTAAGCATACGGGTAGGTTTTTCGTTGATAAAAAATGTAATAAACAGAATATCTAACAGTGTCTTCAGCAATACCAAATATATTTCACGAGTGGGGCTAATATTTTGATATTTTTCACGAGTGCGCATAGATATCCTCTATGTATTGAATTTTGATCAAATGTGGTCTGAAAATGGTTCATGATCTAATTTGCTGATGGGTTTGTAATTTACATACAGTACAAGTTCTGTACAGGTTCTCAACTTTACATTAAGCATATTTATGGGTATTTAAAACTCAATCGGTCAATCGGATTAAAATCAAATCCATTCATCTATGATACAATTTTGGATAGGACCTGACAAGATACTAGCATCAGGGACCATATTCCTGGTTCCCTCGAACATCTGATCAATCTGTGCCAAAATTAACAGCATTGAAATGCCCATATATGTATATTCGCTCTATACAAATATATACATGTGTACACATGTACATTGTAGCATCACACAGATACCTTTTACACACACCACAACATACACACAGCCTGTTTTACAAGACACTTAGCAAGGCAAGCTTGGAGGTCACTCTCGAGCCTGGAGTTCACTCTCAAGCTTAGAGGTCACTCTCGAGCTTAGAGGTCACACTCGAGCTTGGAGGTCACACTCGAGCTTGGAGGTCTACCAAAACATGAAAAATGTCCTCTTAAATCTCTAGTTGAGTGGATGGATGTGTGAAATCAGAGATTTAATTCTCTACCATACAAACACTCTCATGCCGATAAATAAATAGAATGTATCAGAATTTTCTGAACAAGTTTTCAAAGGAAATGTTGCCCAACATGTGATTCTGTAGAATCGAGTCGGCGTTCCACACAGGAAACATTTAACTTCAACATCTACACCTCACAGTGTCACATCACACGGACTAGCATCTACAAGAATCCAATCTCTAACAGAGCAAGGTTAACAGTCAGCACCAAATATGTCCATTCAGAGGGCAAGGTCATTGGGTGAGCTGTACTTCAAGGTCCCGGTCGAGCTGTACGTCAAGTTCTCTGGTCAACCGTACATCAAGGTAAGTTGTCTTTCGACCGTCCAGCGAGATTGTGAATAAGCACCAGATTCTAAGACCAATGGTCACTTTTCATTAAGAATAAAATGGTCAAAATTGAGATTATCTCAAAGTTTGATCACCATTCAGCTGTATATAATCACCAAGACCCCATAGTCTGTCACTGTTTTGTCTTGGCTGCGATGAAGTTTCATCACAAACAGCAATTGTTGAATGGTTACGGAAAACCTGGCTTAATACTGACCATTGGCCAGCTTGACCCCAAGTCTTTAGCCACTGGTCAGTTTAATTGAGTAATTTGACTGAGAAACTGTAGGGCAGACTCTGCTATGAGCTCTGTATAACTTTGATGAAGTTCTTGTAATTTTCCACGGACTGCTGGTTGTGACGATTAGTTTCCATCAGCTCTTCACGTTTCTGTCGTTGTTGCTGAAATATGTAACATTATGTAAAGATTACTGAAATAGGTAGCAAACAAATGAAACTTTGTGATGTTTAAATGTCCCCTTTTCAGAACTGATTTTCCCCCATGGTCAAAAAAGGGTAGTTTCCCTAAATTCCAGATTAATCACTGGTAGGTAGGAACTAGGATACATAGAAAATCTACATTTTAAATCCAAGAATATATCATATGTCACAGTGAACATGGACAGTTAAGCTGCAAAAAAATTACAATTAACATAAGGTTGTTTTCCAGATACAAGGAAAACAAATTTAAGCTTAAACATTTGTCTATCACTCTAATTAAGATAACCTGCCAATATTGATGTTATTTGGTTTGTTTGGTTTGGTTTGTTTCGTTTAACGTCATATAAACAGCCAGGGTCATTTAAGGATGTGCCAGGTTTTGAAGGTGGAGGAAAGCCGGAGTACCTGGAGAAAAATCAACGGCCTACGGTCAGTACCTGGCAACTGCCCCACGTAGGTTTCGAACTTGCAACCCAGAGGTTTGCAAGCTATATAGTGATAAAGTGTCGGGACACATTAACCACTCGGCCACCACAGCCCCCATTGATGTTGTACACAACCTTAAAGATAAATGTGATTACAAAATATGTAAAACAAGTCAGACCCTCTTACTTACCATTAAAGCCTCACCGAGCTGTTTTGTTTTTGACTCCAGCAAGACCACCTCATTGTTTAGCTCCAAACTCTTCTTATGTAACTTTTTCCTCTCCTCTTCCTTGGCTACAGAGAAAAGAATTAAGATATTTTCACTTCAACAATTTGTATAGCAGAAGTTTTATGAGAACAAAAGGACGAGACTACAATAGTCTTCTCCTAACTGTCGGGATCAGTCTAACAGATGGATCGGTCTATAGATGCCTGTAGCTGCGCAGTGTCACACAATGATCTAGATACTTTACCAGAACTATTTAACTCCCCAGAAGCACAGAACATACGTAGGATGTAGTTTTAATGTCAATATATGAACATTATGAGTAGTAAATCATTATTCAACTTAGCCAGAGAAAGAGTAGTGATTACATAGAGCATGATGCTAATTATAACCACTCATTTATCAGACTTACAACTATACACACAACCCCAAAATTTACCGAGGTTTATAATTGTACACCAACACCAGAGTTAACAGAGGTTTATAATTGTACACCAACACCAGAGTTTATAGAGGTTTATAATTGTACACCAACACCAGAGTTTATAGAGGTTTATAATTGTACACCAACACCAGAGTTTATAGAGGTTTATAATTGTACACCAACACCAGAGTTTATAGAGGTTTATAATTGTACACCAACACCAGAGTTTACCGTGGTTTATAATTGTACACCAACACCAGAGTTTATAGAGGTTTATAATTGTACACCAACACCAGAGTTCATAGAGGTTTATAATTGTACACCAACACCAGAGTTTACCCTGGTTTATAATTGTACACCAACACCAGAGTTAACAGAGGTTTATAATTGTACACCAACACCAGAGTTTATAGAGGTTTATAATTGTACACCAACACCAGAGATTATAGAGGTTTATAATTGTACACCAACACCAGAGTTTACCGTGGTTTATAACTGTACACCAACACCAGAGTTTATAGAGGTTTATAATTGTACACCAACACCAGAGTTTACCGTGGTTTATAATTGTACACCAACACCAGAGTTTACCGAGGTTTATAATTGTACACCAACACCAGAGTTTACCGAGGTTTATAATTGTACACCAACACCAGAGTTAACCGTGGTTTATAATTGTACACCAACACCAGAGTTTACTGAGGTTTATAATTGTACACCAACACCAGAGTTTATAGAGGTTTATAATTGTACACCAACACCAGAGTTAATAGAGGTTTATAATTGTACACCAACATCTGAGTTTACCGAGGTTTATAATTGTACACCAACACCAGAGTTTACCGTAGTTTATAATTGTACACCAACACCAGAGTTAACACAGGTTTATAATTGTACACCAACACCAGAGTTTACCGTAGTTTATAATTGTACACCAACACCAGAGTTTACCGAGGTTTATAATTGTACACCAACACCAGAGTTAACACAGGTTTATAATTGTACACCAACACCAGAGTTTACAGAGGTTTATAATTGTACACCAACACCAGAGTTTATAGAGGTTTATAATTGTACACCAACACCAGAGTTTACCGTGGTTTATAACTGTACACCAACACCAGAGTTTACCGTGGTTTATAATTGTACACCAACACCAGAGTTAACAGAGGTTTATAATTGTACACCAACACCAGAGTTAACAGAGGTTTATAACTGTACACCAACACCAGAGTTTACCAAGGTTTATAATTGTACACCAACACCAGAGTTAACACAGGTTTATAATTGTACACCAACACCAGAGTTAACAGAGGTTTATAATTGTACACCAACACCAGAGTTTACCGTGGTTTATAATTGTACACCAACACCAGAGTTAACAGAGGTTTATAATTGTACACCAACACCAGAGTTTACCGTGGTTTATAATTGTACACCAACACCAGAGTTAACAGAGGTTTATAATTGTACACCAACACCAGAGTTTACCGTGGTTTATAATTGTACACCAACACCAGAGTTTACAGAGGTTTATAATTGTACACCAACACCAGAGTTAACACAGGTTTATAATTGTACACCAACACCAGAGTTTACCGTGGTTTATAATTGTACACCAACACCAGAGTTTACAGAGGTTTATAATTGTACACCAACACCAGAGTTAACACAGGTTTATAATTGTACACCAACACCAGAGTTTACCGTGGTTTATAATTGTACACCAACACCAGAGTTAACAGAGGTTTATAATTGTACACCAACACCAGAGTTAACAGAGGTTTATAATTGTACACCAACACCAGAGTTTACCGTGGTTTATAATTGTACACCAATACCAGAGTTAACAGAGGTTTATAATTATACACCAACCCCAGCGTAAGTTGTAGACTAAACAAAGGTAGATAACTCCTTGACTTACCAGCTTTATTTGCTATAAAGGAATGTACCATTGCCAGTGTTTCAGATGTCCAGGTATTTGACCGTCCTGTAGCCTACAACAGAAAAATTCAGCCATATAGTCATTGACATACATGTCTATTTAATGCGTTACTCATTTCACTATCCATCCATGGACAATCACATAGTTCCATCCCGTCCCATTCATGCACTGTATGTGAACAATGTAAACTGAAACTTGTAACACCCATTAGCAAAATGTAGTTTAGCACTACGGCACTAGGACGTGGTTTTCTCGATATATATCAAAGGCCAAAGTTCATCAGACACATCTGACAGCTTTATATTTACCAAACTGACCAATGGTCTATACCAAACTGACCAATGGCCCGAGTTTACCTGACACTTGGGACAGCTCCAGCGTCCATCAGGGACACAGGGCAGGGGCGGGTCGAGGCACTGGAGGTGGTACACTTTACTACAGGTGTCACATAACAGAAGCTGGCCAGACTGTCCACACACTGCACACAGGTCGTCATGTACGTCCTGAAATATACAACACACACACAAATCGTCATGTACGTCAGGAAATGTACAACACACACAAATTGTCATGTACGTCCTGGAATATACAACACACACACAAATCGTCATGTACGTCAGAAAATGTACAACACACACACAAATCGTCATGTACGTCAGAAAATGTACAACACACAAAAATTGTCATGTAAGTCAGAAAATATACAACACACACACAAATCGTCATGTACGTCAGAAAATGTACAACACACACACAAACCGTCATGTAAGTCAGGAAATATAGATCACACACACAAATTGTCATGTACGTCCTGAAATATACAACACACACACAAATCGTCATGTACGTCAGAAAATGTACAACACACACAAATTGTCATGTAAGTCAGGAAATATACATCACACACACATGTACAGTTCGTCATGTACGTCCTTATAATTAAATATACAACACACACAGGTCATCACGTACGTGAGAAAATATACAACACACACACAAATTGTCATGTACGTCAGGAAATATACACCGCACACAAATCGTCATGTACGTCAGGAAATATTCAACACACAGGTCGTCATGTACGTCCTGAAATATACAACACACAGGTCGTCATGTACGTCCTGAAATATACAACACACAGGTCGTCATGTACATCAGAAAGTATACATCACACACACAAATCGTCATGTACGTCCTGAAATATACAACACACACACAAATCGTCATGTACGTCCTGAAATATACAACACACACAGGTCGTCCTGTACGTCTGGAAATATACAACACACACAGGTCGTCATGTACATCCTGAAATATACAACATACACACAAATCGTCATGTACGTCCTGAAATATACAACACACAAATCGTCATGTACGTCCTGAAATATACAACACACACAGGTCGTCATGTACGTCCTGAAATATACAACACACAGGTCGTCATGTACATCAGAAAGTATACATCACACACACAAATCGTCATGTACGTCCTGAAATATACAACACACACAGGTCGTCCTGTACGTCTGGAAATATACAACACACACAGGTCGTCATGTACATCCTGAAATATACAACATACACACAAATCGTCATGTACGTCCTGAAATATACAACACACACAGGTCGTCATGTACGTCTGGAAATATACAACACACACAGGTCGTCATGTACATCCTGAAATATACAACACACACAAATCGTCATGTACATCCTGAAATATACAACACACACAGGTCGTCATGTACGTCCTGAAATATACACCACACACAGGTCGTCATGTACATCAGAAAGTATACATCACACACAGGTCGTCATGTACATCCTGAAATATACAACACACACAAATCGTCATGTACATCCTGAAATATACAACACACACAGGTCGTCATGTACGTCTTGTAATATTCACCACACACAGGTCGTCATGTACGTCAGGAATATACAACACACATAGGTCGTCATGTACGTCCTGAAATATACAACACACAGGTCGTCATGTACGTCCTGAAATATACAACACACAGGTCGTCATGTACATCAGAAAGTATACATCACACACACAAATCGTCATGTACGTCCTGAAATATACAACACACACACAAATCGTCATGTACGTCCTGAAATATACAACACACACAGGTCGTCCTGTACGTCTGGAAATATACAACACACACAGGTCGTCATGTACATCCTGAAATATACAACATACACACAAATCGTCATGTACGTCCTGAAATATACAACACACAAATCGTCATGTACGTCCTGAAATATACAACACACACAGGTCGTCATGTACGTCCTGAAATATACAACACACAGGTCGTCATGTACATCAGAAAGTATACATCACACACACAAATCGTCATGTACGTCCTGAAATATACAACACACACACAAATCGTCATGTACGTCCTGAAATATACAACACACACAGGTCGTCCTGTACGTCTGGAAATATACAACACACACAGGTCGTCATGTACATCCTGAAATATACAACATACACACAAATCGTCATGTACATCCTGAAATATACAACACACACAGGTCGTCATGTACGTCTGGAAATATACAACACACACAGGTCGTCATGTACATCCTGAAATATACAACACACACAAATCGTCATGTACATCCTGAAATATACAACACACACAGGTCGTCATGTACGTCCTGAAATATACACCACACACAGGTCGTCATGTACATCAGAAAGTATACATCACACACAGGTCGTCATGTACATCCTGAAATATACAACACACACAAATCGTCATGTACATCCTGAAATATACAACACACACAGGTCGTCATGTACGTCTTGTAATATTCACCACACACAGGTCGTCATGTACGTCAGGAATATACAACACACATAGGTCGTCATGTACGTCTGAAAATTTACAACACACACAAGCTGATCATGTACGTCCGCTTTCCATACACAAACGTATGGCCTAAATAATACGCACTCGGAGATCAACACCACAGTCGTCATGTACGGCCTTAAATACAATACACACAGAGGTCGTCATATAAGTCCTTAACTGACACTAGCTACCAGCCAGCTACTAAGTTGTTCTATTATTACCAGTTTCTCCACTGTGCCCTTGGCATCTAAGTGACAATTTCAATTACCCTGATGACTATGCTCCATTGTGTGAAATCAACCGAACGAAATGACAAATATTTGGACTTCGTCCCTTACTGTGTCTTTAATGTCAATTTCAAACAAGAAAGTCATGGCCACATTGTAAACAACAGCCTTATTGTCTTAATATAGGTCACATTGTATTATACTGTAAACATGGTTATTTTCGCTGGGGTTTAATTTCGCGATTTTGATGCATAAACTATACGCGTGGGGGAAATTTTCCCAACTGACCCACCGTTGTTTGTAGTTCAAGTATACTCAAATTAATATCAAAATAATACACATTGGGCAAATAATAAATATCAAAATAATACACATTGGGCAAATAATTAATATCAAAATAATACACATTGGGGAAATTTTCGCTATCAAAAGGGTTTCGCGTAATTAGCATAAATTTCCACGTTTACAGTAGGTTTGTCGTATAGAGTACTCCATCAGGTTTACACTGGTGACATGTACCACTAGCTACGAAGAAAGGTTCAAACCAAGACAAACCTGGCTTTACTCATCTCAGCATGTAATTTATGCAGAGCTACATTTTTATAATTTCTTGTGAGTTGTTACACAAATTGAGCTTGTATTTATTTTCATTCAATGTACAAGTACCATGTGAAACACACCACAAACTACTGACCTCAAACCCATTTTTAAACATGCCGTTTCTGAAACCACCCCCACTGTCAGTACTGTCGGGAGTTCCAGGATGGCTGTTGCTTGGTGACCTAGCATGTTTGGGTGGTCGGCCTGTAAACCAAAGCACATGCCTAATTAGTACAGACTTAATGACTAGTTGTAGAGTGTAACACTAATTCATTAACATCAACAGGTGAGGACTTGGCTAATTAGTTACATTAAAATGAAGATCATGTCAACGGCTGATAAGAGTCACCCAAAACCACTTAATATTGCTATATCGCAGATTAGAATGTAATTTTGTAATTTGAAACTCCCACTTAATTTAAGAACAAGGACTGATGCTACATCCATCATAGTTTGTGTTATATACAGTAAAACCTCGCTATATCGCCACCTTCTGTTGTCTGTGATTTTGGTGATATAATGAGTTTGTATCAGGTTTGCCGCTCAAACCCAACTTTGCTGTCCCTAACACTATGAATAGTGCTTCCATAACAACTGCAGACTTTAAAAATCAAAAACAATTTATTTATATCAAAATATTGCATCAAATTTTACATATACACTGTATATGTTTTGATAAGAAATAAATACTTAATACTTGGACTAGGACATTTTTTCACCAGGACTTCAATATCTACACTGATTTTTACCAATACTGATGATGCTGTCAAGTGCTTTTTTACTGAATCTTCCCGAGGGCTACATACGATATTGACCAATGTTTACTGACTTACCTCGTGGTCGTTTCATTCCTGGTAAACTGTTTAATACAAGTGATGTTGGTCTTCTTCGCTGAAATAAGATTCACAAGTGTTTCACTATTTACCAGTATGACATTAACAGAATCATTCACCCTCTTGGATAGTGATGAGAGATCTCAACCGGAAGGCAAAGAATCTTAAGTTACCAAACACAAGGCTTGCCAAGTGTTTGGTCGCTCAAGAATCATACCCTGAGGGTTGCGATCTCCCATCTCACTCCCAAGTCCCAAGGCAGTGAATGATTATTTTCCTCTTACCCTTTTTCCCTATTAATATTGTTATCTTATATTGACTTCACATCAATGCAAGACAATGATGATGTGATGTAAATGAATTATAGTAGTGTTGCAGCGACATCATAAAATAGTTGAGAATGTGCAAAGAGCGTAATTTATGTAGCTTGTCTCAAATCTAGGGCGAGACAAATATCTCAAAATCTCATGCCTAAAATATTTTCCAGGGATATAGAAAAAAGACATTCACCAAGTCATCTATACTATACACAATTCTTAGGTTTGGAACGGACTGAAATCAAATACTGATGACACAGTGTTGAAGAATTTTATCGTTTCCATATCTTGTCGTTTAATCAGTTCAGCCAACTTATCCACATAACTTACATGTAATTAATCAGTTCAGCTAAATTATCCAAATAACTTACATGTATTTCTGGTTCAAAGTTATACATAGGGTTGGCTGTTGTTCTCCTTTTCCGTTCGTGTTTTCTGCTTTGCATTTCTGAAAAATGTCAATTTTCACTATTAAGCATGAAATATGTCGGTATTATAGAATATTCTGGGTCATAAAAGTTCTAAATTTCTGTTAAGTTATAAATTTCTTTTCATTTTTAATGAAGAGTAATCTCCTTTCCTATTGTTGTATATGAATGTGTAGGCAATACCAAGATATGTTTGCCTAGTAAAGCGAGCTTTGATAAATCCATACCCTTCACCAGTAAAATCTATACTCTAAATGTCACTGCATAGATAAGAAACATGGCATTGTAAAATTCAATACCATGGATGTTTTTTATCAGTAATCATGAAATATCCCTTCACCAGTAAACCCACCTTTTAAAGTCTCCTGGGTCACCAATTCTAATACTGCCATATAGGCCAGTTTCTGAAAAAAGATAAGAAATTACTGCAGTGAAGAATTATGTTGTTAACCATCAAAACACAATTTGGACAATTAACAGACAAGACTTTTACTCTCCAAAAACTACTTATACAGAAATACTGCAGTCAATAGCTTTAATTCTCCTAAAATGACTCCACATCGGTATATTTACAGTAACTTGTACAAGGTGATTACAATTATGCATCAATATACTTTATATACTGAAACGAAAAAGAAACGCAACATGGAAAATTGTGATTAATTTTGTATTAAATATACATATCTGTATAAAAATCGCGGAAATAAACATGCACCCTGCCTAACACCCATACCAATCTTCAAAATCACCCAAGTGTGACTAGAGACCTATGCACTTCCGGCGCGGTAAAAACATCAAAAACCGTGCCTGTACAAACATATGCATTCTTTTTTCATTCAAACCAGTATCAATTCATCACTAACATTGAGCCACATCATCGCCAATACTTTTGCAAACAATAATTCCTTTTACAATTATGCCACGGTTATCAAAGGTTGATAGAGGACGTGCTATAGCGATGCTTCTGGCAGGGAACACGCAACTTCACGTCGCTCGACAATTCAGAGTTCACAAATCGACTATTAGTCGATTAGTTTCACGTCTTAACGCAACAGGAAGAGTCGATGACCAGCCGAGATCAGGACGTCCACGCGTAACGTCGCGACGTCAAGACCGGGTTCTTAGGTTGGCACACCTGCGTAACAGGAGATTAACGGCCGCTGAAACGGCAAGGAATACGATTGGTAATCATAACCGTCGAATTCATCCCCAAACAGTGATCAACAGACTGCGTGAGGCTAATTTGCGTGCAAGGCGACAGTACGTTGGTTTACCACTAACACCGCAACGTCGAGCACGTCGTATGCAATGGGCAACGGCACATATGCCCAGACGTTTTCCTATGAGACGTTGGAGGTCTATGCTCTTCACCGATGAATCTCGATTCATGTTATTTCGAGCAGATGGCCGTCAACGTGTGTACCGGCGTCGAGGCGAACGTTTTGCTGACGCCTGTGTTTTGGAACACGACCGATTTGGGGGTGGATCAGTTATGGTTTGGGCGGGAATCTCCCATGGTTTGAAGACGCCTTTGGTGATAGTCAATGGGAATTTAACGGCCGTACGCTATCGGGATGAGATCCTTAGGCCCCATGTTGTGCCGTTTGTTAGGCAGCATCATCTAACCTTTCAGCAAGATAACGCGAGACCACACGTTGCAAGAGTCTGTAGAGACTTTCTTGCGACACAGAACATTGTTCCTATAGATTGGCCTCCATATAGCCCCGACCTGTCCCCAATCGAGCATTTGTGGAATGAATTAGAAAGAAGAATTCGAAATCGCCGTAACCCCCCAAATACCCTCCCTCAGTTAGCAAATGCACTCGTCCAAGAATGGAATAACATTCCAATACGGAAAGTCAATGCCCTGATGAACTCAATGCAACAAAGAATTAGAGATGTGATAACTGTTCGAGGAGGACACACACGATATTAGGGCACGGTTTCAAAACTGCTGCCATTTCAACTTGGATTCACGTAGGGTACTACCAATCATGACCTTCTAGCAAAGTGACCTGTTCTTAAAAATCTCTAAACATTTAAAGGATGTTACATCAATATTCAATATTAACTATTACATATGAAATTTAAACATAATGCTCACAAGTATTATTTTATTAAACCTACAATTTGAAGTTGCGTTTCTTTTTCGTTTCAGTATATATACATATATGACTTACAATATATATAGGGTCTAGTAAGAAATAATGATGGTATAATCCAATATAGGTACTGGATCCCAACAAACAAATGTTCGGTGGATGCGTATTACTAGAAATAGATAATTGTCATAAATTACTTGTCTGTACTGTCGTTATTACTACTTGACCAAGTATGACTTACAATATATATATATACTAACCATTCCTTGTGACACTGGCCACATGATACTACTACTTACCATCATTCTAGACTAGGCAACATCACAATATCATTCAGTAACATTGTGTTCCCTGTAGCTAACAGATGTTACACGAACCTTCCCCTACTGTGGCCACACTATAACGATCAGCTATTCTTTTAGAATACCAAATAAAACACTGTCAATGTGTCAGGTTCACTATATATACATTACCCTATATATAAAGAACAAGAAATCCCTGAGATTCTTGCAATTTGGTGTCCACCATTGAATGACCTTTATCAGTCCTATAAATGACTGATTTTTTCTCCACTTTTCTCTCTTCCTCTCTTGATTTTTGGGACCATTTAAGAGGAAAATACAGGTAAAGTATGAGAGTTTCCCTCCAGTACTTCTCACAAAATAGTGATAACAAGGAATGTTTACGGATGGACATAACACGTATGATGACAGACTACAGATACAGGGCTATTTGAATAGCCCACCATTTGATGATAGAAGTCTAAAAATCTCACCATTAAAATTTCTTTTGGAAAAAATCTCCTCTCTATAGCTTCTTTTTACAAAATGGATACCTATCATATACTGTACCTCTTTTTCCTCTGGTGAAATCTGTTTCCTCTCTACAGTTTTGCGGATGTCACGAAGGTCAGAGTCTGAAGGCCGTCGGGAAAGTGACGAGGTGAAGCCCATGCCTTTACTGCCCACAGGTTTTCCCTAGTCATACAAAACCATACATGTTAACCAGTCATACAAATTATTACAGGTTTACACTAATACAAATTATTAAATGATTACAATAGTCATAGAATTTGATTTAACACACAACATCAGCCTTCAGAAGAAAATGTTAATAACAGACGTATGAAATCTTAAATGAGTTTTCATGAAATAAGTCTTTGATTAAAATATTTATTTTTACAAGGCCGATTCACAAGCAAAAATTAAAACTTTAAGACAAATTTGATAAAATCTCAAGCAAAATGAAAATAAATTAAGACACTTTATCACAGAACTCAGAAAACTGACATTCTCTCAAAATGTGGAGGACAAAATCAAAGAGGCAGCCATTTTGTTGCGCCATTTTTAGTTCTTCACATCATGTAATTGTCCACATTGTGACATCACCATTGATTTCTGACTAGTGTAGCCAATGAAAAATGCCCCGGTGTATATTTCACTAGTGTGCAAATACTGCAAAAAATACATGGGCAATTTCACTGGATAACAAGCTGTTTATTGGATAAAAAATCATCACTACATTTGAGTTTGTACCTGAGGGAGGATAGACGGTCGGTGTAGAGGGTACTGAGGTACTCGGATCGGTGGTGAGGTGGACCTAGGAGATAACGAGCTCTGATTGGCTGGTGGATTAGGCGTGACATTGCCTCCCTCAACCTTGACTTGACATGGTTCTTCAAGCTTCACTGAACATGCTTCCTCCCGTTTTACAATATTTGTTGGCATGGTGACCGGTGCGACGACTGGACTCACTTGTACAGTAGCAGGCTTTGGCTGCAAAACACAATATTAACAGCTATATCTCAAGTTAAATCATTAAAAGTTGACCATAATTTAGTGTCTTAATGATGGTATGTGTCTCAGCTGGGTCAATCAGTGATAGGTGTCAGCCAATCAGTGATAAGTGTCAGCCAATCAGTGATAGGTGTCAGCCGATCAGTGATAGGTGTCAGCAGATCAGTGATAGGTGTCAGCAGATCAGTGATAAGCCGATCAATGATAAATGTTAGCCGATCAGTGATAGGTGTCGGCCGATCAGTGATAGGTGTCGGCCGATCAGTGATAGGACAGGTGTCAGCCGATCAGTGATGACCTGATCAGTAATAGGTGTCAGCCAAATCAGTGATAGGTGTCAGCCGATCAATTATAAGTGTCAGCCGATCAGTGATAGGTGTCAGCCGATCAATTATAAGTGTCAGCCGATCAGTGATAAGTGTTAGCCGATCAGTGATGAGGTGTCAGCCAATCAGTGATAAGTGTCAGCCGATCAGTGGTAGGTGTCAGCCAATCAGTGATAAGCTGATCAGTGATAGGTGTCAGCCGATCAGTGATAGGTGTCAGCCGATCAATTATAAGTGTCAGCCGATCAGTGATAAGCTGATCAGTGATAGGTGTCAGCCGCTCAGTGATAAGCTGATCAGTGATAGGTGTCAGCCGATCAGTGATAAGCCGATCATGATCAGTGATAGGTCGAAGGTTTGGAGGACAGATTACCTGTATTGGCTGTAATCTTGCAGGCACACATGGCTGAGCTTCAGGTTTAGAGACAGGGGGAGCTGGTGTGGGTTGTTGTCTTGTGACAAGTTCCTTCCTCAGGTTTTGTACAATCACTTTCTGTAATCAGAAAAAATAATTCAATAATTTTTATTTTATGACAAGCAAGTGTTACCTTGATCAATATATCCTTGTCTAATATGCAGACCCAAGATCAAAAAGAATATCAATGACATAGAAAAATAATTCTCTGCAATATTGACAAAAACATTTTTAATTGTGTAATTTAATCTAAAGGAGGAATTAATTTCTATTTTGCAAAAGATCTCTGAAACTCAATCATCACAAATTAAGACTTATACATTTTCAGAAAATTTATTTCACTTGAAATGGCCATTTCATCTACCTGGTACTGTTACAGCTTTGATGTATATAGGATGTACCTGGGTATAGTAAAATTTTTGTATCTGTGAGAATCATATGATGGCAGTAATATCTTCAAACTCAAATTGGATTAAATGAAACTCTGATCATGATAATGCATCAAACTGATTTTTTTTTTAAAAATTTCATTTTTCAAATATTTGGCTCCTCAATTTCTTTCATTTTTTCTGTCTTTTCAGATTAAACCTGCCCATGCAATAAAACTGCTATCAACTCCAAAAGTTTAAATTTCGACTCTTGTCCGTTCCTCAAACCATTCCTCGCGTATGGCCATCAATGTTCACCCTCTGGTCCTCAAACCAAATTGATCGGGTGTTGTAACAACTGACCAATTTAATTGATATGTATATATTGTATTGTGAGTTCAGTCAGCTGATCTATAATACAACGATACAGGGAAGGGGACCACATTTCACCAAACATAAAATATCAAGGGAAAAACGTGTGTCTGACTAGACGCATCTTCGCTAACCAAGGGTTACTCTACGCTAAGGTGAAATGGAGCTTAGCGTAGAGTAACCCTTGGTTAGCGAAGATGGACTAGACGGTCCTAAATAGCTGACGTACCTATAGTATATATAGTTGTCAATTACCAACATTCTTAAATGTAGTGGTTGCTAATTTGTGTCCAATGTCTCAGTCAAACACAACAAGTTGTATACACATACATGTGAATAATTTATAATGATTCAGTATATGTGTCTGTTACAAACACTTAACTCTACAGGTAGGGTGTCGATCTGTCAAACACTTTTACAGGGACAATTATAGGGCTATACAACTGTTTTTCACACAATATATCTGTTCAAGTAACAAACATGCCTTATCAAATATACTAAAATAGAGACATACCAAATGCATTTAGACCAAATTAGTGCTGACAACTTTAATCCTAGCTCACACATTACAATTGGAGTTGTCAAAGTTGCAAAATGTTTTATTATTTATACAGAAATAGACAGGCATAAAGTCAATTAGACTAAATTAGTACTGGCTACTATTCCAATACTTCACACCCACAACCATGCAGAGTTATCCAAGTTGCAAAATGACTTATTTATAAAGAGAAAGGCAGACATAAAGTCAATTAGGCCAAATTGGCCCCTATTCATGTCGACCCTGACACAAGTAGGTGTCAAAGTCAAAATGTTTTACAAATACTGATAAACTGACCAAATTACTAAATACTGAAAATATAGACCAAATTACTATATATAGCCACTGTACATATACATGTCCCTGCCACAATTAGGTGTCACAATGTTTTATATGTCCCTGCCACAATTAGGTGTCACAATGTTTTACAAATACTGAAACTGACCAAATTAATATGGCCACTGTCCCTATCACAATAGTTGTCCAAGTCACATTTTTCAACAGTGACACAGATTTCATGGACAAAATGACCAAACTACTGTGGCTATTGACAGCCCACAGCCTCAGAATAGAGATGCTCATGTTCTATAATGATAATAAAATTGATAGAATTACAATAACATTCTGTAAAGTGCCTGCTAGCTCCTAGAATGATGTGAGGATATATTGAGAATCTCTGCTAATTCCTCTGGCTGATTCAACACAGCATACAAACACACTGTCCTGCCTATTTTTAGATTTATTGATTTTTAATGGAACGGCACCAATATAGTCAACCCTACTGTAAAGTATAGGTCATTCTATAGCTATGTATCATCTAGCCATCCCATCACAAGTTCCCTCATTCTGCTCAAATCGGAAACTTCATCATCTGTTACTGTCCTTAGCGAGAGCAAAATTTTTAATGTTTTTGTTTCGTTACTTTTCAGAGCAAAATAAATTCTATGCTTATACCTTACTGCATCACAAGTAATTTACTATAATTATGTTTTGTAACATCCTTAATTTGCAGTAATAATGTCTTGGGAGCTTGCAATTGTATACTAGGCAGAATTAATTATATATAAACACACTAACACACATTTTCTATTTCTGATTACAACAGACTTCAATTAGTGCTGGTATTTACATTTAGTGCTGGTATTTACAATTAGTGCTGGTATTTACAATTAGTGCTGGTATTTACAATTAGTGCTGGTTTACAATTAGTGCTGGTATTTACAATTAGTGCTGGTATTTACATTTAGTGCTGGTATTTACAATTAGTGCTGGTATTTACAATTAGTGCTGGTATTTACATTTAGTGCTGGTATTTACAATTAGTGCTGGTATTTACAATTAGTGCTGGTATTTACAATTAGTGCTGGTTTACAATTAGTGCTGGTATTTACAATTAGTGCTGGTATTTACAATTAGTGCTGGTTTACAATTTGATAGAATCTTGATACTGAAATTAACTGCAGGTCAATGTTATATAAAGTACAGACACTGTATTTATCATGTGTTAAAATCATTAAGCCATAGGGGGCCTACAGCTTTTAATTTAAAGTGATAAGAGGTGGTCTTAATATTTTTTTCTGGTGTGTAGTAGGCAGATGCATGTGTTTAACTTGATGTATATAAATTCTACATAAAAACAGCAATACATGCATGCTTTTAATAATTAAAGCATGTTTCATTTAATAGCTCTTCTATTAAATGAATACGAGATCTTGACTTTCATAAAATAAACCCTCCTACAGTAAATACAAATCTACCTTTCTGGAGATGATTTCAGACCATCAGAATGCAGAAGTCATCATAGTTTCATATAATTCCTATACATTACTAAATTCTATTGCTTTCAATAACATATGCCTCAGTCTATTTTCCAGTACCACTGAACTAATATAAATCCACACAGTTTCCAATCCTAATGATTTATGGATGATTTAATACACTCAGGCCATGAAAAATTAATTCTCTTTTACAGGAGCAGCAGCAATTACATCCTATGGTATATCTGTTCACCAGAGTTTTTACCTGAATTGGGTTTTGCTGACAGTCAGGTCACCAAGCGAAGATTTTAATAATTAAACTGTGTAGCTACACAGATCAGTGACTTTGTCATTTTTTGTCATTTGAACCTCATAAAATTTTTAATTTACCATTAATTTATAATACACTCGTGTCTTAATCAGCTGTTATAGGTGTATACAACAAATAAAGGTCGATAGTCCCTATACTGTACAGTAAACTAGCTATGAGGTGGCCGATGCTGTAAGTATGGTTACTCCACCCATCCACATTGATCTCAGAAGATGACAAAGTCTGTAATTATCAACTGGATGAGAAAATGCCTGGTGACACTTGCCTACTTTTTGCTCAGAACTTTGTAGTTTTCATTTAAAGGGGCTACATCTCTGATAAAGAGTAATAATGATTCTTACAGCAAAGTTTATAAATTACAGTAACATTTATGACTGATTCTTCATTCCATTCCCACCCGTTGTCCAAAATGAGATATTTATCAACACTTATAATGTACCGTAACTCTACTTGCATATTAGACGTAAAAAGTGCTTCCTGATGGTTAAAAATTGGTCAGGACAATTTTTTCTCTAAATTCTTGACAAATTGTTCTCATAATTCTATCTTGATTAGTTACATAAATGTCCTCCAATAGACAATGTAAAAATACCATTTTGTTTGTAAATAAACTTCGGTATTAATTGTCTAGATAAAGAATCAAGGCCAGACTTCCATAATATATCATCTGTAGACCTACATTATCTCCATCATTAAATTACTAAGTACAGAAATAAATTAACTGCCTGGCTTAATCCGCTCTCCATCAGGAAAGTCCAATTAGTAAAGCACACTGCTGTCTGACCAGCGACATCTGTCAACACATGTACAGGTATACCTATGACACAGGTAGCAGGATCGGTCACATCCAGCGGTTTTCTATAATGGAGCTCACAGACAACAAAAGCAAGTATTGGATCAATTTGCGTTCACCTTCTCGTCATCGGCTGACCTTTTGTAAGGGAACAGGTGTTTGGTGTGACATACTGTTCGTTTATATACACAAAGGCAAGGCAGGTAAAACCGTGACTCAATCTCAACTTTAACCCCACAGAATAGGATTTATTTAAAAATATAATGAGGAAAGAAGTCTGTCCAACTCCAAACTTGTTCCGTCTCAACTTTACCTTCACAGAATACAATTTATTAAACCTTATAAATCAAATCTAGTATAGTATGGACCAAATGTATTTAAATCTTAATTAATGTTACAAATTATTCAAATAATTGTTTCAGAAAATTGTCTAAGGAAAGAAAGATAGTACTTTTGAAAAATTCATTATATTTAACATTTCCTTTTTTATATATTTCATTCACAAAGAAGACATATATAGGATCAATAATGTTGTAATTACAACAGTCGCTTCAATAACATACCTATATATACTATATATATAAGCTAGTTCTGCTACCTCAAATTGTCCCAGACTGGACCCAATTTTAGCTGTATAAAATGTTAATTATACATGCGACATATGTCGAACTTCCTGTTGTGAGTCAGTAATATAACTTTTAGAAAACTATAAAGCCTGCTTCTATAAAGTACCTGGTGCATCTAGCTCCTATCAACTGCCAACTGGACATCATAACTTTACAAACTGAACATTCAGTTTTTTTCCAGCTATTTAGATTTCCAAATACAGAAACTGGTAGACCTCTTGGTCAAGTAAATAAATTAATCAAGAAATAATAAAGGTATCAATTATATATATTTTGCTAAGAAGAAAACCTTGTTATTGTGTGTGCATTGTTGTTTTTTTCTCTCTCACATTTTTTTTCTTTAAATAAAGTTATCACAGAACATCTTTTGGATTCAGTCAATTTATTTTATCAACTGAAAAAGAAGTAATGAAATGCTTCTGCCAATTTTGTAAAATACTTATTCATTACTAAATTTAAAGCAACAAGAAAATTCAGTGAATTACAGTCTCCATGGTGGACCTAATTGACAGTAATTGTGAAGTTACCAAGAATTCACAGACAATAAATAAGATGGACATTTACTAATATATAAGTGGTATCCTTTTAGAAATTGAATCTGGTGATGTACACCTATCCATTATTTGATTCCATTTGGTGGTATGAATTTGAGCAATATCACTATTTTTATATCAGGATCCAGACGTAACAACAAAATTCCAAGAGGCAATGTGACTACTATGATCAATGATCATATCGCCCATTCTAGGGTGTAAAATCAGCCATGCTTATTTAAACTGATAATACAACTAATTAAAATTTGGTTTTTTACCAATTTTAACATATTATGTTCATACAGCTTCCAGAACTAGAAAAATTGATATACCAATCCAGTGAATTGTATTGATAAGAAAATTATAGCACATTCAATGTGCATACTGTACAGACGTATCCGGATCATATGGAAACTAATATCTTAAGTATTACAAATATGTACAAAAGAAAAAGTCTGCTTGGTTTTTAGTGTGCATGGGCTCCATCACAGTAGTTCTGAAGTCTGTCTTTGATGTAGGTCATGATCAAAGGTCACAATTATAATTAATGTGGGTTAGTGTGACCGAGGTTCATGACTCGCTGCCTCATTAAGGTGAATTAACCCATTCCCCAAGTATGAAGTGCCAGTTTTAAGAAGTGTACGAGATACAGCCAGGACAACCTTTTTTATTTGATGTAGGTCAAAGGGTAGGAGGTCAGAGAGACCTACATTTTTTAAGTGTACATGGGCTCCATCACAGAAGCTTAAAACCAAGTGAAGTTCCGGGTTAAAAGAAGCATGCTGGAGCTTGCTTATGCAATACATGTCCCCTAGCCCCCACCAAAAAAAAAAAAAAAAAATAGTAGGTGACCTTGACCTTGACCAAAAGCCCTGAAACTCCAACTTGATTTGTAGTTACCCATACTAAGTTACATTCGCCAACATACCTTGAAGCATGGCTGAGAAAAGTGCGGAAAACTGAGTGGACGAACTGATAGATGGCATGGACAGGCCTAGGGACAACACCTAATAGTTCCCTCAAGTTTTACTGGTAGGGGGACTAATAACAAGGCTCAGTTATACTGGCAATACACTTCAGTGTACAGTTAGTACCAATTCCATCTACGTCACTTCATCTCAGCTGACCTAAAAAGCTACAGAGTACAGGAACAACTTCAACACAAACTCATTTGAGTCTAAGATCCTGATACAGACATTGTTAACATAATTTTGATCAAATAATTTGGTCAAAATCTCTTCAGTAGTTAAAAAGAGGCTGAAAATTTGGTCAAAATCTCTGCAGTAGTTAAAAAGAGGCTGAAAATTCTAATAGATTACACACTTCTCAAGACACAGATAAAGCATGATAAACAAGAGATCCCACATGGATCTTGGCGCCCACCATCAAATGACCTTAATATTGGATGTCTGTTACACTGATCTTTTCTCTACTTCGCTCTTGTTGATCAAAACAAGCTGAACCTACATATGAAATCTGATAAAGGTCCATCAGGGACTCTCTGAGGAATAGGGTTAAACTTCAGCTAATACAAGAGGAATCTAAATGACATTCAAGAAATATCCATGAAAAAATATATATCATGGCCACCTGTCAGCCATCTTATTTTCACCTCAGTCTCAAAATAGAACAGACACAAATATGGACTTAGGGGAACCTACAGGTGAAATTGGAGAAAGATTCATGAAGAACTTTCTGTGAAATGGTGATAACAGACTTCCACTGTCAAAATTCAAAATTGCCGCCATTTTGTTTCCGTATCTTAATTTGACTTGATTTGAAACTGGTAATGTAGTTAATGTATGATTTTTAAAATTTACATCCAAAACTTGATATTGGTTTGGCAGATGTTTTCACAATCCAGAGATTAATGTTGTATATATATTACCCGTTATCCTGCAGGTCTACCAGTGTTAGGAAGGTGTTACATTCTACAGCAACACTCTACTTTATCAGCTTATATTTCTGATTGCTATATTTTTTTGATACATATCTTGTATATCTATTTGCATGAAACATACATGTAATATGAAGTGTCACACATTTCCTTTTCCCATGAATGTTCCACTTGTGAATAATTACTATACATCAGAAAACTCCAATTGAAGTTTTAAAAGAAATAAAAATTTTAATAATAGAAGTCTGGTTCTGATATCTTACATTTTGTCAACCAACAACTAATTTTCTGTTTTAGTTCAACTGTTTTCTTTTAAGTCTTGATGTGATATATTGCTGCTTCCACCGATTATGAATTTCTTTAATGGCATTCAGTAAACATCTAGATCTACTGCTCACTAAAACTTGTTTTTCTAGTGACATTCAGTAAACATCTATATCTACTGCTAACTAAAACTTACTTTCCTAGTGCACGTGGCATTCAGTAAATATCTACTGCTCACTAAAACTTATTTTCCTAGTGGCATTCAGTAAATATCTACTGCTCACTAAAACTTATTTTCCTAGTGGCATTCAGTAAACATCTATTGCTCACTAAAACTTATTTTCCTAGTGGCATTCAGTAAATATCTATTGCTCACTAAAACTTATTTTCCTAATGGCATTCAGTAAATATCTACTGCTCACTAAAACTTATTTTCCTAGTGGCATTCAGTAAAAATCCATTGCTCACTAAAACTTATTTTCCTAGTGGCATTCAGTAAACATCTACTGCTCACTAAAACTTATTTTCCTAGTGGCATTCAGTAAATATCTACTGCTCACTAAAACTTACTTTCCTAGTGGCATTCAGTAAATATCTACTGCTCACTAAAACTTATTTTCCTAATGGCATTCAGTAAATATCTACTGCTCACTAAAACTTATTTTCCTAGTGGCATTCAGTAAACATATATTGCTCACTAAAACTTATTTTCCTAATGGCATATCAGTAAATATCTACTGCTCACTAAAACTTATTTTCCTAGTGGCATTCAGTAAACATCTACTGCTCACTAAAACTTATTTTTCTAGTGGCATTCAGTAAAAATCCATTGCTCACTAAAACTTATTTTCCTAATGGCATTCAGTAAACATCTACTGCTCACTAAAACTTATTTTTCTAGTGGCATTCAGTAAATATCTATTGCTCACTAAAACTTATTTTCCTAATGGCATTCAGTAAATATCTACTACTCACTAAAACTTATTTTCCTAGTGGCATTCAGTAAAAATTCATTGCTCACTAAAACTTATTTTCCTAGTGGCATTCAGTAAACATATATTGCTCACTAAAACGTATTTTCCTAGTGGCATTCAGTAAATATCTACTGCTCACTAAAACTTATTTTCCTAGTGGCATTCAGTAAACATCTATTGCTCACTAAAACTTATTTTCCTAATGGCATATCAGTAAATATCTACTGCTCACTAAAACTTATTTTCCTAGTGGCATTCAGTAAAAATCTATTGCTCACTAAATTTTATTTTCCTAGTGGCATTCAGTAAATATCTACTGCTCACTAAAACTTATTTTCCTAGTGGCATTCAGTAAATATCTATTGCTCACTAAAACTTATTTTCCTAGTGGCATTCAGTAAACACCCAATGCTCACTAAAACTTAGTTCTTTGTTTACAGTTATTTTGTTGATTTGTTTCTTGGTGTTTTCTTCATTTCCATGTTAGCTGTGCTAATTTTTCCAAATACTTAATTAACTTCACTTATTTAGGTTTGCTAGTACTCTTCATAACAAAGCTGACAAAAAATCTTTTGACCATTACCCCAGTGTCAACGTATATCTTTATAAAGTTACAATACGCACTGGAATACCAGGTACAATACACCAGTCAATACTATAAATTAAATGTGTTTCATGTAAGTACCAGATTTTGGTTCATCAAATTCTTAATTGTGCACAAGAGTCCAACCTATCAGAAATCTGCTGAATACTAAATTTCAGTCAATGGAGATTTGATCACCAGAAGATTTATATTTATTTATTTTTTACTTTGGCAGACGGTAAATTTAAATGATAATCAGTTCCGTTTCTGTACCAGGTTTCTGGGAAGACATTTTCAAGGTTTTCAATGCCAGTTATCCAGGTAGCATTTTCCCAAACTGTTCCAGCATTAATAGGAAAGTATTTTTTTGATGCAAATCATTTAATTTGATCCCTCTCCACCTGCTAGCTATCAGGAGGCAGTCCCTTTCCTGGACAACCTTTGACCCACAAGACATCCATGTTGAAATCTGCCCATTAATTTGGAAGATGTGCAAGTTATCAAGAACAAATTTAAATTGAACCCTTTTGACGTCAAAGGAAACTAACAGCCATTTCCTTTATTTGTATAAGTTTTAATAGGCTAGCCAATACCAATAACTGTATTTTAGAGTATTCTAATTAATATACCCTATATTACAATAAATAAGGCTGCAATCTCACAAGTTTGGTTTGTTTACTGTTTAACATCCTATTAACAGCCAGGGATCATTTAAGGACGTGCCAGGTTTTGGAGGTGGAGGAAAGCCGGAGTACCTAGAGAAAAACCACTGGCCTACAGTCAGTACCTGGCAACTGCCCCACGTAGGTCTCGAACTTGCAACCCAGAGGTGGAGGACAAGCGATAAAGTGTCAGGACACCTTAACCACTCGGCCACCGCTACCCCTAATCTCACAAGTAGTTTTCAATTTAAAAAATTGGAAAAAAAAATTTATCTGAAAAACCTCACTAGTAATTTTCAGTTAAAAAAATTATCGATCGATTTGACCCTTTTTGATCTAATACTCCAACATTTGATATTTAAATAGGGTTTTACAAGTTTAGCTTATCTGATCATGTCCAAAGATATGGCTTAATTCTCCTCCGTAGTTTTAAATGAGATGAATTTAATGTAAAAGTTGACAGACTATCAACATTTAGCATTTGAACTAGCTAAAACAAAGGCATCGCAGACAATACCAATTGTCTCCTATCAGGAACTAATCAGTCTCTAACACTGTCTAAAGCAGAAAATGCATAATATAATTGGAATTAATTGGAATTTCATCTTGCACAAACTATTTCTGAAAATACCACGTAAAAGTCCATTAATTTAATGTGTGTATATCAGCTAGAAAGTGTATTTAATCTAGATATACATGAATATATATATTTATTATCACAGAGGAATCTTCAGAATTTCAGAGTTCTGTTGAGAGGGGCTGTGTGACTGAAATTATGATGTGATCATCTAATTCTGTACGTCATGTTGTGGTGCAGGACTGGGCTGTTAAATAAGTGCAGTTAATATGAATATCTCATAAAAACAAATGAAATTGTGCACAATCATTATGAAAAATCAAATATATATATATAAATATCATTTTTTATTAACATTTGTATTTCAGTAAGTCTACAAATTCCTCATGCAAGCAAACGATATTGCTCATTATTTGGTCTAGGCCATTTTTACTGGGACAATCACCTGAGTTTTAAAAAATGCTTTTTTTATCCAGTTTTTCTTACTGAACATGATAATAACATGTTAAACAACACATTTTGGACCTAAGTTAAAAGATAATCGTCATATGCAAAACTAATTTTAGAGCCCACCTCAAATCTATGACAGGTAACATTGACGGACAAGTCACGTAACATGACAGAAACTTCACATAACATGACAGACACCAGTCATTGACAATCTTGACAGACAGTGTTACGTGGAGTATTTTTACTATTTAACGCAAATGGGTATGGAAACAATTAATTCAACATACACGTGGGTCTATATAATACAGCTCTTTATGTGTCATTTCCCTAAATCATAACTATCATGTACCAGAATATAAGACTCTTATGCTGTTTATTCATGCCAATAACATTTGTTCAATTAAGATCTGCATAAAGATTAAATTATTATATATTAGAAAATATATAAAATTTTCATTTTATTCAAAAATAATTTCTTTAAAAAATCAAAAATATGTAACAAGTCATAAGAACACTACAAAGAACTAATGTATATATTCATTATTCATCTGGAGGATGAAAAATCATTGACGTTCACATAAGTATACATTTAATCAATATATGGATGAACGGATGAAACTCACCTGTTTCTCACTCAAAACTGTGATTTCTCTCTGTAAATCATGAAGTTGTTTTCTAAGATCAGCATTCTGCAAGAAAATAATTACAATAAAATCGAAATGGTTTCCCTAGTCGGCTGCCAGGAGTGTAGGTCTAGCAAAGAAAACTTCCACAAGAAAAATCGATATCTACATCGCGTACTGGAAACAATGGTGCTAGAGAAAATGCCTTCAGTCAGTCAGTAAAACGAACTATGCGGCTTACCTGTGGGTCCGATTTCATCTTCGTCACCAGAAACTGTAATAAAAAAATGCAACAGTTTAATTGTATATAAACTCTCACTTTATTCGCTAAATGGACAAGGGGGATCAACTGGCGTAGCGAGTAATTTAGTGACATCATTCAACCGGGGAGTCATGTTGTGTTTTCCTACCGTAGGCCCATTCACTCAAGTGGAGCACATCCAAAGGTCGATGAAAAAATTGTAAAAAATAGCGTAAATAAATCTGTTTGTAACCAAATTAAGCTAACGTAAATTTTAACACACGCAATTTAAATGATATTATTCCTTTCACATAAATAATTCTGATAATATAAAGAACTTTAATTTTGAAGTCCTAAAGTTCCCCGTTTGACACACAACACAGAAAGTTTACAACGTTCATCACATAACCAACCTGGTGACTTTGAATTGCAGTCTTCAGTTGCAACTGAATGGCATCTAAATCACACCGCGACATCTTGAAAGTCTTTTCTAATGATTCGTCACAAACCGGCAATATTTTTATATTTTCTTTGGCCAGGAAAAATTATTAAACGTAGATGTAAACATCGCCTTGATCAACGACACCATTTCAAGCCGAATCACTTTCTTCCGCTTAGTGCGCGTAGTAATACAAATCGTGAACGTGCCGTTGGTCGCAGAGAAACTTTTAGAGAACTTTTCCACGTGCAACGTTAAATTAAATATCATCGCAGACAAGCAGGCCAGTTTTACATAAAACTAAGAAATCGAACGACTCGCTGTACAATTATTGAAATCGAACAACTCTAAAAAGATGAATAATCACTATTTTTGGTTCGCTTTGTACATATTCTAAATTTAACGTACACTCCTAAAAAATCAACTTAGATGAAAAGAAAGTTGTGCTTTTATATCGGTTAATTTAATGTTCATTCAATTTACTTAAAAACGTGGAAACGTTCTAGTTTGAATATTTCATCTCCTAAAATCCATTCATTTATTGTTCGTGTGGTTTTAGATTGGACGCGATTTATCAAGTGGGGTTATAAATAGGCACACGTGTCTCTGATGACATCCAAGAATTTTGCGCAAAGTGAAAGTTACATGATGTATTCAAATAATAAAAAAAAATGATCATAACAATGCTACAATAAGTAGGAATAATAGATATATTTTTTTTTATTAAATGTCCCATATTTTTTATTGTATTGCATTATATTATCAGAAACATATATATGTCTCTGATATTATGAATCGATTGACAGTTGTATTATGCAGTTCTGGATGTACAATAACAGTATATACCTTATAAAATGGATGTCCTTGTTCAAGTATGCTAGTCGATCTTGTCTATTAGGCTGATATGACTGCACCAATTACATGGTAATTAATGCAATCGTGTAACTAATCTAAGTGTTAACTTAAAAAAAAGTGTTTCGTGGCTCTTAATAACTTTTGTCAACCACTCATGAACTATTAGATTTTTTTAATCATTTATTTATCTAATTTTTTTTATTATTTTTTTTTATCTATTTATATGATGGAAGAAATGTCATACAGAAATTGTACCAGTTGATTACATTTTCTTTAAGTTTTGCTTTTCATTAACACACAATTACACTTATGTGACCGGAGAAGGAAGCTACAACGACCAGACCGGGACTCGAACCCTGAACCTCCGAGCTCTCCGAACGGGACGCGGTGGCCGAGTGGTTAAGGTGTCCCGACACTTTAACGCTAGCCCTCCACCTCTGGGTTGCGAGTTCGAAACCTACGTGGGGCAGTTGCCAGGTAGGCTGACTGTAGGCCGGTGGTTTTTCTCCGGGTACTCCGGCTTTCCTCCACCTCCAAACCTGGCACGTCCTTAAATGACCATGGCTGTCAATAGGATGTTAAACAAAATAAAACCAAATCAAAACCAAAGCTCTCCGAACTGGACGCTGCTAACCATTTGAACTGCCTATTTGGCGTTCCGCCAAGTCCGGTTCCGCCCAATCCGGTTCCGCCCAATCCGGGTTCCGCCCAATCCGGTTCCGCCCAATCCGGTTCCGCTGCAGTTACATTCACTTACAATGTAAATCAAAAATACTGCTACTATCAAACCTATGAAAAGTGCTCCATTTTACGTAGGTAGGCAGCCATATTAAAAGCATTTTAACTTCATTTGCGAAAATATGGAGACCTATGTTATTATCATAATCGCTCTCAAATACAAGGGGATGACAGGAAATGTTCACAAGACGTACAAATTAATATCACCTTCTAATATATATTAATTTAGTAATACATGTAGTTAGGTTTTGTATGCTAAATAGCTATTTTGTTATTCTAGGATTCGTCAGTGATGAGGAGAGAGCTTTAATAAGTTGATGAAGCTTGGGCCCAATCCTCCTGCTTAAGTTATTTGAAGCATAATAAAATATCTTTAAAAAACATAGCGATGGCTAAAGTGAAAATTCAGAAGAAAAGTCAAAACGGACCTGACCCAAGTTTTATAAAGGACAAATGATTTGATCTGCGACATTAAAAGTGTCTTAATTCCAATACATTCACCCTGCCATAATGAACATTGTCTCTTTTTTGTAACTCGATGTTCTAAACATTTTTTTTCTTCACTACTTCTATTTAGGTGAGTATACTCCTCCAAGCTCATCCCTAGTATAAACTATGTCGAACTCGATCGCATTAATTAACGCAAGTTTAATCAACTCAATTTAATTCATTACATGGTCATAGATTTCTAGTTATTGTATAACCAGAGGAGCATGCCGAAGAAACAAATCCAATGTATACAAAGGTTTCTCGCTATCAGCAACAGTTACTGTTGACGAGAACTCATTTTCACCATCAATACAATAGCATGACGTCATTGTTTATGACGTCACGATAGTTTATTTGCAATGTAGCTTGTCCGATTAATTAATATACCATTTTCTTTCAGTTTATTACTATCACATTAAGGATATTTATGTCGACCCCCCAAAAATGTGGATTGAATTTTAAATTTGAATTCAAATCAATTCTATTGCATAACCAATACACAAAAGGATTGGACGCAATAGGAAAGAGAAATATAACTCTGAGTTGGGGGAGGGCAAGTCAGTCTTGTTTAACGAGGTATGTCAATGCCGCGTCGTGTTGAAAGAATGTCAGGTGAGGTTATTTTTATAATAAACTGTTTAAGGTTAGATGGTATGGTGGCTCGTTAGGGCCAAGTATCAAATCTCGCATTCTCGCACTCTCGACCTTAGGTAGAAAACGCGAGAATACGAAAACGCGACGGCGAGAGTGCGAGATTAATCTCGCGTTTTCGCCGTCGAGTTTTCGCATTCTCGCGTTTTCGCTCCCTCGCCGTCTTGTTTTCGCATTATCGCGTTTTCGACCTAAGACCGAGAGTGCGAGAATGCGAGATTTGATACTTGGCCCTAACGAGCCACCTTAGATGGTGATTATGAAAGAATGAACGTGTTGAAATTCTATTAATTGTGAAAGTTTATAGCTTGAAAGTCAGGGAGTGAGCTGTTCAGAATTAAGAGGTGTGGATTGTAATGGGAGTAGACAAATTGATTGATGATTGAAGTCAGTCTTAAGCTTGTAACCGGAGTGCGAGAGCCGGATTCATGTTAATACGCAGGTTAATACACAGGTATAGTTGTATACAAGCAACCCAATATCTTCTCATATTACAATTATACATGTGCAAAGCCTGGCAATGGTCTAACGATAATCAGAAGATAATAATACTTATATAGCGTCTCAAAACAAGAAGAACAGATAAAGAATATGTACAAGGAAAAAGGGGAGGTTAGGAGAGAGAGAGAGAGAGAGAGAGAGAGAGAGAGAGAGAGAGAGAGAGAGAGAGAGAGAGAGAGAGAGAGAGAGAGAGAGAGAGAGAGAGAGAGAGAGAGAGAGACAGACAGACAGAGACAGAGAGAGAGAGAGAGAGAGAGACAGAGAGGATACTTGTAGCTTGTAGGTGAAATGATGAAAATGAATTGTAAAGTTAACGGACAGGCAGAAGTTGGCTGGAAAACGTGCGTAAATCTTTCGCTATAAGCAATACAGTTTTAAATATGTTTACAAATAGCTTCGCTTGATTTTATATCTAAGAAAGTATCACTTTACGTAAGACTTTCGTATGTAATATATCTATGCCATGGTATAAGTCTAAGCATTGCGTTTCTTTGTACAGTAAATAATGGACAATGAAAATTAGAATGTTTTCCGTCCTCTATACTATGTCCACATCCACAGGACGGACTGCCAATTAGGTTGATACGGATTAAGTCATTATTAAGATTAGTATCGTTGTTAGAAATACGACAGTATAAAATGTGCACTCCCCTAGTTTATCATGCTCTTTAAAAACGTTTTCATATAGGAATAATTTACAAAGTTTTATTGAGTTTTAAAACTGTTCTAAATTGTTACTATCTCTTTTTCCCCAGTGGCAGGTTATTCCATAAATAACATGTATTAGATATGAAAGGAGACATAGAGAGACCAAGGCGATACATTTTAATGAGAAATCCAATATTCATCTAGTTTAACTTTACAATACTGTTGATATGAACACTCCATTTTACATTATGCCCTGCGGGTAGAGCGTATGATCGTAGACGGCGACTAAAATTAGGATTTAAATTTCCTTTCTTAACAACTTTCTTCTTCCTAATGTCTCCCTCGACAATGCCTCACTTTTGGCCTTTAGTTGAGCGTTCGCCGCTGTGAGGAAGGCTTTGGGTTCTGTTCCCTAGCCGAGACATACCAGATTCTTTAAAAATGGTAGTTGCTACTCCTGCTTATTAGCGCTCATCATTTTAGGAGCTGGACGCCTTGTCCGCCTGTTGTTAGTATAATGTGATCAGGTGGGGTGTCCTGCTGGTTGTCTTCTGCGGCATGTTTCAGTGATATAGCGCTATAAAGTCTGAATCAGTTCCGCATAGCGCAGCCTCCGAACGCATCTCGCACACAGAACAGAGAACAGGCCGTCCTTAAATGACCTTAGCTGTTGATATAGGACGTTCTAAAATACTAAACCAAAGCAAAACCAAACCATTTAACATCCTCAATAATATAAACGCCTAAATGTTTGGGAGAACTGACTATCAGGATAGGTGTGAATTAAATGTGCATAAACTGCTGAACAGGTAAGTGGTAAAAAACAAGAAACTTGTTCATTTTATACATTTTTGATGATATATTTCGTGATGCCAGGCAAAAAAAAAAAAAATTGCGACCATGAGGCCGTTCTTATTTAGCTTTTACGCCGATTGATTTTGTGTCCTTTGGTTTTCGCTCGGAACCGCCTGTCTTCCCCCTTTTGGTCAAATTAATTAACTATCATCCTTACGGACTTAAGGTTCAATAGTTCATGGAAACATCAAGTTCAACATCATATATGCAATCAATAGGCGTAACGGGTGATAGGAATATAGAAATATTCTTCAACAGCAAATATACAATTTATGAGAGTAGTCAGTAACTAAACCAACCAATAGGTAGGACTGGAGATATTCACCCAAAGGTTGGAATCTCAACTGTGTTAACAAGCTTGATTGCAAATAAATACTTTCCAAGATTACATAACTCCTTTTTTATTGCGAATGAAGAAGGACGGTTCCAGTAATATTTTTAATGAGTCTTTTACAAATATCAACATATAGTGGACAAATCAGAATATATTGAATCTCACTGCAGTACTGACGGGAATATATTTCAGATACCAGACTCACTGGAGGGAAATCTGTGACGATTTCACGAGAGGGTGAACAGAAATGGCCGAACGAAGATGTAACACTTAAACCAGAAGCAAATGGTGGTATATATTTGGCTTTTTATTCATCTACATTGTCTATGTATTTCTTGTTTCTTATAACAATTATGTACGAGTTTGTGCGACAAGACATTTATCCAGCCATAAAAGAATGCGCTAGAAATTGATTTTTGATATATGGATTGGTAAAAGAATCGAAGTTTGATGGACGAATTAAAAAAGTCACTGTTGAGCCTCGGACCTCGATTATATGGACAGCTTACTGGAAACCGTGACATTTTAATTCTCTGTCATTATGCTTAATGCGTTTTTCTTTGCGACGAATGATTATTTTTGCTACCATACAGAAATACTATCATGTGGATTTCGGAGATAGGAATTGTTTTAATAATTTCATTTCAGTAATAAATAAAGGTATTATAATTTTTTGAGTATTTACCATGTGAAGATGACCACAGGCACACGTAAACGATGTAGAAAAGGGCCTTGCAATGAGACCCCCGATATATGTAGCATGTGAATTGGTGTCAAGGCCATCGGTACCGACACCACTACCTACACAAACGCCCACACACATGCACGAACTATTAATTATATCATGTTCTCCTACTTCTAGTGAAACTCTGAAAGAATTATCATATCACCGTCCTTGGAATTTATAAAACTAATTAAATTTAGTGGTATATACATCACCAGCTGTGGTGAAAATATTACGACTTAGCTGTTGTGTGTTTATTGATAGCTGTTGCGCTTGTGATCGTGAAAGGGTTGAATAATGTCTTCTAGTACACCGGGAAAGACGAACGGAACCCTTGAATATTGACAGTACATTTTATCACAGACTTGCACGTTACTGAGAAAAATAATACGTGACGTCAGCACTGACCTGGTGAGATTTCAAAACGTAACAGATATATGATGTCGAAAACTAGATTGACACTTGTTTATATGTAAAAATGATTTGAAAACAAATTTGATAACCATCTTCGGGTCTTGAAATTGGGAAAAATATAACATGCTGAAAAATGTATATAGAATATGGGAATATTGGAATGGATTACAAAAATCTTCATAATTCTTTTCCTTTAGGGAATTGGGAGGACTTCAGACATGACATAACAGGGTAGTATGTAACATTAGGAAAAAATAAAAGAAACAACAAACCAGACTGTCTCACAATTGTAAACGGAGAAGTATTATATTGAATATACGGCTAGTTTTATAATATTTGTACATTTAAAAAATGTATCATTATTCTATTTCATAGACAGACCCGGAAGATAGGATAAGGATACTAATTGATTTAAAGATGTATCATTAACGACAATCGGATTTAAATACAATTAAAACCTCTGATATGCATAAATATTACATAAAAAATTTAGATAGGATAAATGATAGGCGACCAAATTAAGACGGGGCTATCTATAATATTGACTCTAAATAAATCCCAGATAATTGACTTTCAGGTAAAAATCTACTTGCGTTCAAGATACCGCGGTGATCTGGAAAATTCGATGCTCAATGTCAGCACGGACTTTTATATCGAAGTCCATGATGTCAATATGGATAATTTATTTTCAATCTTTAATTTCTTCTTCATCGATTGTTTTATCACGGACTGTTAAAAATCCCAGTAAAAAGACAGGGCCACATAAGCATTGTTATAGTTTGAGACACAAGACGTGCATCCCTGTTGTAAAATGACATTGTCATTGGATTCCAACCCAATGTGTCGACATTTTGGATATATTGCGGGATAAAAGTCTGGATTAAAGTCTTGTGAAATAAACTTGTTACTCAGCTTTACTTTTATGCAGTCGTTTGATCTTTTAGAACGTCGTGGTTAACATTTCAAATCATATTCGCCAAAAGATACATTACCTTCATTTGTTGGTTTATATTTTGAAACAATATTGTATACCACCGTTTTTTTTCCCATTGTCGGACCGTTATTGGGACCATTTTCCGTCTTCTCTTCAGTCATAATTAAAAAAAAACCTGTCAAATATGGCTGCTTTTTTGTGCAGACGGCACTATTTAGAAAAATATCTTCGTTATAATTTCACGCATGCTCAAAGAAAATTAGCGCTTGATTGGTTGTTGACTGTGTTGACAATATTACGTCATATTAATTGACAAGTAACGTCCATTTCAGTGCGTGGTTCACAGACGTAAATGGCATTGATTGAATAAATTATAAGCGTCATGACAGCCAATAAAAAAGTTACTGAACGCCACCGACTCAATTTTGAGTAAATCAATTCGAAACATGGAAGACGCAATGTGGTTACTTAGGAAATGGTAAAATGAAATCACAAAAATAGCTCGACTTCTGTATAATGTACCATACTATTATAGATCGCTTTTGGTTAAGAAATTTTAACATCGTATTTTTATTACATCACAGAAAGAAAAATCCTGATATATGTTCATAGTCATCCTCCATTCATTATCAAAACTAGTTAAATCTTATTTTTTCTTTATTTAAAAAAATTACAGTGAATACAGTTGATAGCGACATTTTTGTCGACGAGACAGGATTTTAAAATAATTTCTTATTACTTGTGCCTATTTCAGTATTGCATGTCAATGATATCGTTACCTTTGTCGACATGAAAACTCTCTAGAGGTACAGTATTCTTTGCTATTATACATATGCCCCTGCTATAAAAAGGGCATTAAGTTAACTTTAGCTTGGCCTATGTAGAATTGTTTTCAGATTACTCAGACAGACGAAGAATCCGCCATTTTTTCTGCATACGCAGTTGGAGGACAGGTGCCTGTTTCATACATCAAAGTTCCCGCGCTTTATAGCTTTCAGTAACAGGGATAAAATCCGAAATATTCCGAAAGATGAATTGCCTCTCGGACAATACATATTTTAGCTCAAAAGTGGTTGTTTATATATTTTTCTTCGTGTTTTATACTTTGATAAAGGTAATAAACATATCTGAGACAAATTTAAGTCTATCAACAATAAAGTATTCATAAAAATAATATTTTTACAAGGGGACTATTTCTTGATCGTAATTGGCTATCGTCATTCAAAATGGCAGCCTCCATGCTGTAAGTCACCACAATTGTTGCTAGGATAAAATTTGATTTTGAGACCAACATACTCATTGAATTCGGTAGGTATCTATGTAAAGACGAGAATTGTACCAGTCTTACCCTATGTAAACAAGATTGACGTTTAATCATCGCACGTGACTCTTAAAATAGAAGTTCTAATTGACTGCAATGCTCTCGGGATTGTACCAGCACTACGGTCTGTGCCAAACCCGGATAACATAAAATTTCTGTTCTACATTTATTGTATGAAGACACTCTCAAGTAATGTCACGTTGTTTCAAAATAATCATTATACAGTTTATATTTCCATTATATAGCACAATTGTCGGATCTTGTGGCTTTTCAAAATGTTTTCTTTCTATAGCTATCAGTATATAATTTCTAAACACGACGAAGATGGTTTATTGAAGCCATTTATATTCCCAACAGTGTGTCATGCTAAAGGATTAAACGACAAGAAACTTACAGCAGGCTTCTTGTCATAGTCCACAGGTACTTGGGGTCAGGAACTTAAGTTATAATCAAATGTTATGTTATAATTATAACAACCAGAAATGGGTGGTTGTTTTTGGGGAAAAAAAAGTTTTATAATCGTTTCCAATGTTGTATCGATGCAAATTAAAATCAGACAATTTGATTATAACTTAAGTTCCTGACCTCAAGTACCAGTGTCACAATCAGCACAATACCTGATGATTAGTTGGCCCACAGGTGCCTGACTCGTTTTATGAAATAATAACATATAATTAAGAGTACATATAAATGAGAATTATCATTTATTCTCATATGTACTATTATATGTTATTATTTTATAAAACGAGTCAGGCACCTGTGATTAGCCAATTCTTCTGTTACAGCAGCAATAATGGAAGTCAGAAAGGTTGTTATACAGTTAAGTTTAACCTGTGTGTATTCAGAAAAATAATTTGAACATCAAGATTGATTCCCTCCTGAATTAAGTTTTCCAACATCCTATGCTATCGCTTATATTTCTCAATTCACGAATTTTCTTCCAAAAATAAGACGAAAAGGCCCTTTCCCAAACTAGTGAGAAAAAGCCCTGGAATCAAATAATCATCATGATTTTATTAATTCCAGTTCTGGTCTTCATTCAGTAGAATCCTTGCCAAAATCACCATTTAACATTTATGTTATTGTAGATACGTAGTGCGCTTATTTGGACGAATATGATGATAATTTGGATAATATGAGATTTTCAAACACAGCTATGCATAGTGACACGTCTTTATACAACCTAGTTCATAAATGTGACAAATATTTGCATGTGGTAAAACGTCGAAAAGAATCCTTATATATATTCTGCGATTGAAATACAATGTAGTGTACCGTAATTATTATATATGCAGTATATACTCCAAGATTTTCCATGTTTTCGTTAACTTTTTTCGCTATTGTTGTAAAATAAGGTTCATATTTGTAAATCTATATTTACATGTAATACGTTTCATCTTTAAATATTCAGGTAAAAACCTCATACATGAAGATGGCAAAACGAACTGCCACAACAGAACTTACCGACAGGAACTGGGACCATGAAGATGAACCAGAGGAAGTAAGTGAATAGTTCTTTAATTAGATCAGAATTTTTCTGCTCCATTTAATTTGGGACCTATGAGCAAGTTGTACAATATTTTTTATGTTTTCGCTGCAAGTTGGGATGTCTGTTAGATTTTCTAAGATGTTGGTATTTCGGTTACCTGATGAGACAAAGTCTTAAGAGACCTATAATGGCTATATGTTCTACGGGTCCATTTTGTCCATCGTTGTCCATTGTCGTCCATCCGTAAACAGTTTATATTTTTGAATCCTTCTCAGAAACTCCCGAACCAATTTCAATGAAACTTTGCAAAATCATTTCATAGACAAAGGTCAACAAAAATCGTGAATTATATGGTCCCCATCCCGCAGGAGACTAATTGACGAGGCAAGAAAAGGTCAAATTGACTGAAATTTCAACAAATCCTCTTAAGACCGTAGACGGGTCACCCAAATAAGGTGGAATCAAAATATACTCTTGAACTTCATAGATAGAAAGGTCTTAAGGTGCTTCACCAAAATTGTGAATTTTATGACCCTTAGGGTCTCGCATTTGCCCTTTGGGAGGGTGTTAACTTTACTATAGTTTATATAGGGAAATCACATTTTTGATTATCATTTGTTTGATTTCTATTGGAATTCATTCTAACTTTAATTTGTTAACATTATCAGCTAGCGTGAGTTTCCTCTGGCCCTGACACCATGTCTGAAATTTGAAAAAAATAAATAAATAAAAAGAAAGACCCCAGATAAGGTAGAATCAAATATGTATACTCCTCATATATTGAAGGGTCTTAAGGTGCTTTACCAAATGGTGACCCTTGGGTTTTCATGTTTGGGTAAACTTTACTATGATTTATATAGAGAAATTTTATTTTGACTATAATTTGTTAGATTTCTAATGGAATAAATTCTAAATTGGTTTGAATTAGCAGGTAGGGATGACAGTTTGATTGTATGCATGTTGAGCAGACTGACTCCAGATGCAGGGTCATTAAGGGTCAAACTGACTGAAGATTTCAAATCTTAGATGACTGTTAAGACCCATGGGTCTAGATCTCTTGTCTTAAAGTTAATATACCTTTCATTCAATTTGGTTAATATAATGTAAACAATGCTCAAACTGGGAAATATTTACATATTTTTGTAAGATGTCTCACTGTTTGTGTCTTAGACTGGGAATTATTTACATATTTTTGTAAGATTTCTTGCTATTTGTCACTGAATTATCTTCATATTTTTGTAAGATATCTCACTATTTGTGTCTCAGACTGGGAATTATTGATGTATTTTTGTAAGATGTCTCACTATTTGTGTCTCAGACTGGGAATTATTGATGTATTTTTGTAAGATGTCTCACCATTTGTGTCTCAGACTGGGAATTATTGATGTATTTTTGTAAGATGTCTCACTATTTGTGTCTCAGACTGGGAATTATTGATGTATTTTTGTAAGATTTCTTGCTATTTGTCACTGAATTATCTTCATATTTTTGTAAGATATCTCACTATTTGTGTCACAGGCTGGGGAGTTTGTACAGGCATCAACACAAATCATCAAACAGAGACAGATAATTAAAGCCAAAAGAAAAAACACAAGCGTAGAGGTAAGAAAAAAACTTCTGTTAACCTTACATTGTTTGTAGACTTTGTCTGCATTTGTTACAAAAAACATAAATTTTGTCTGCATTTGTTACAAAAAACATAAATTTTGTCCATTTCCCACAAAGCGTTCTTGAATTTAGATAATTTGGATTTGAAAGAACTCCAAAAGGCAACTTTATAAGCCATTGGAATGGCCTTGTCAGCCGTCTTGTTTACTATGAAACCTAAGCTAACGTTGGTCAAGGGAGATAACTACAAATTTTCAAGTATCACAATACAAATCAAGGATAGACAATGTATCGATGCACCACTCTGCAATCCAATACATTGATGAATTATTACACCACTGATTATTTGTCCATCCAGAATTATTTAAGCATTGATGTCATTTTTTAGCTCACCTGGCCCGAAGGGCCGGTGAGCTTATGCCATGGTGCAGCGTCCGTCGTCCGGCGTCCGTCGTCCGTCAAGTTTTTCTTTAAGTTGCTACTAGTCCTAAAGTATTGAATGGATTTTCACAAAATTTGGTCAGGAACATCCTTGGGGGAAGGGGAACAGAGTTTGTATACATTTTTACTCTGAACCCCCAGGGGCCTGAGGGGCGGGGCCAAATAGGGGAAATAGGGTTAATCCTTTAAATCGCTACTAGTCATAAAGTTATGAATGAATTTGAACCAAATTTGGTCAGGAATATCCTTGGCAGAAGGGGAACAGAGTTTGTATAAATTTTTACTCTGAACCCCCAGGGGCCTGAGGGGCGGGGCCAAATAGGGGAAATAGCGTTATTCCTTTAAATCGCTACTAGTCATAAAGTTATGAATGAATTTGAACCAAATTTGGTCAGGAACATCCTTGGGGGAAGGGGAACAGAGTTTGTATACATTTTTACTCTGAACCCCCAGGGGCCTGAGGGGCGGGGCCAAATAGGGGAAATAGGGTTAATCCTTTAAATCGCTACTTGTCATAAAGTTATGAATGAATTTGAACCAAATTTGGTCAGGAATATCTTTGGCAGAAGGGGAACAGAGTTTGTATAAATTTTTACTCTGAACCCCCAGGGGCCTGAGGGGCGGGGCCAAATAGGGGAAATAGCGTTATTCCTTTAAATCGCTACTAGTCATAAAGTTATGAATGAATTTGAACCAAATTTGGTCAGGAACATCCTTGGGGGAAGGGGAACAGAGTTTGTATAAATTTTTACTCTGAACCCCCAGGGGCCTGAGGGGCGGGGCCAAATAGGGGAAATAGGGTTACTCCTTTAAATCGCTACTAGTCATAAAGTTATGAATGAATTTGAACTAGATTTAGTCAGGAATATTCTTGGCAGAAGGGGAACAGAGTTTGTATAAATTTTTACTCTGAACCCCCAGGGGCCTGAGGGGCGGGGCCAAATAGGGGAAATAGGGTTAATCCTTTAAATCGCTACTAGTCATAAAGTTATGAATGAATTTGAACAAAATTTGGTCAGGAACATCCTTGGCAGAAGGGGAACAGAGTTTGTATAAATTTTTACTCTGAACCCCCAGGGGCCTGAGGGGCGGGGCCAAATAGGGGAAATAGGGTTACTCCTTTAAATCGCTACTAGTCATAAAGTTATGAATGAATTTGAACCAGATTTGGTCAGGAACATCCTTGGCAGAAGGGGAACAGAGTTTGTATAAATTTTTACTCTGAACCCCCAGGGGCCTGAGGGGCGGGGCCAAATAGGGGAAATAGGGTTAATCCTTTAAATCGCTACTAGTCATAAAGTTATGAATGAATTTGAACCAGATTTAGTCAGGAATATTCTTGGCAGAAGGGGAGCAGAGTTTGTATAAATTTTTACTCTGAACCCCCAGGGGCCTGAGGGGCAGGGCCAAGTAGGGGAAATAGGGTTACTCCTTTAAATCGCAACTATAGTCATAAAGTTATGAATGAATTTGAACCAAATTTGGTCATGAACATCCTTGGCAGAAGGGGAACAGAGTTTGTATAAATTTTTACTCTGAACCCCCAGGGGCCTGAGGGGCGGGGCCAAATAGGGAAATAGGGTTACTCCTTTAAATCGCTACTAGTCATAAAGTTATGAATGAATTTGAACCAAATTTGGTCAGGAACATCCTTGGCAGAAAGGGAACAGAGTTTGTATAAATTTTTACTCTGAACCCCCAGGGGCCTGAGGGGCAGGGCCAAATAGGGGAAATAGGGTTAATCCTTTAAATCGTTACTAGTCATAAAGTTATGAATGAATTTGAACCAAATTTGGTCAGTAACATCCTTGGCAGAAAGGAAACAGAGTTTGTATAAATTTTTACTTTGAACCCCCAGGGGCCTGAGGGGCAGGGCCAAATAGGGGAAATAGGGTTAATCCTTTAAATCATTACTAGTCATAAAGTTATTAATGAATTTGAACCAGATTTGGTCAGGAACATCCTTGGAGGAAGAAGAACAGAGTTTGTTTAAATCTTTATTCTCAACCCCCAGGGGCCTGAGGGGCGGGGGGAAATAGGGTCACTCCTTTAAATCGCTACTACTCCTGAAGTATTGAATAGCTTTTCACCAAATTTGGTCAGGAACATCCTTGAGGGGAGGGGGAACAGAGTTTATATGAATTTTTACTCTGTACCCCTAGGGGCCTAAGGGGCGGGGCCAAGTAGGGGAAATAGAGATTAGTCTTTTAATTGCTACTAGTCATAAAGTTTTAAATGGACTTAAACCAAATATGGTCAGGAATATTCATTGGAGAAGGGGAACCGAGTTGGTATAATGTTTTACTCTGAATCTCCAGGGGACTGAGGAGTGGGGTCTGATAGGGAAAATAGGGGTTAATCCTTTAAATCGCTATTAATTATTAAGTTACGAATGGATTTTAACTAAATTTGGTCAGGAACATCCAGAGAGGAAGGGGGGGAAAGAGTTTGTATAAATATTGAGGGGCCTGAGGGGCTGGGCCAAATAGGGAAATAGGGGTTACTCCTTTAAATCGTTACTTTCATAAAGTTATGAATGGATTTGAACCAAATTTGGTCTGGAATATCCTTAGGGGAAGGGGGAAAGGGAGTTTATATAAATATTGACTCTGACCCCCAAGGGGCCTGAAGGGAGGGGCCAAAAAGGGGAAATAGAGATTTGAGTTTTAAATGGATTTGAACCCAATTTGGTCAGAAACATCCCTGGTGATGGGGGAACAGATTTTGCATAAATGGTTACTGTGACCCTCAATCCCATAACTATGTATAGTATCGCTGGGCATTAAGGGATAAACACAATTTTTATGTAAAAATAGGCCAAAGGGTTTTCCCCACCCTAAGGGACTTAGTTTCTTTAAACACCATTATGGTGTAAAAATAATCCATATGGTCTTTCAGAGAGTACATTTTTGTATATGTATTGACAAATTGAACATGTACATTATTTTGACATTTGGTCAAATCCAACCAGGTGAGCGATACAGGCCCCATGGGCCTCTTGTTTTTAGTTTCATCGGGGTATGAAACAAATTTTGTTTGCAAACTGTATGAATCCGCGTAGCGAGCGGATTCATACAGTTTGCAAACAAAATTTGTTTCATACCCCGATGAAACTAAAAAAAAATTGACATCAACGCTATAATTAATTTTTGAAAATGATTTTCTAATTTAAAACATGTTTTATGTACAATTTTACTGGTTTTAAATGGGATTCTTTTTCTCAAATCAATACGCAACCTCAATTGTCGTATTGTGACGTCACATTTTTCGCGCCATTCTCGGAATTTCTTTCATAGAAGAATGAAAAGAATTTTTCGACCAATCACATTTGAGTATTTACCATGAAAACAAAGAAAAATTAATTATTACTATATGTGTGTACACTGAAGTTAATTTTAACCCTTTCAACCCCAAGAAACTTCAGTGGACTTTGCCATTCATTCATTATTTGAAGTCCAATGTGGTCAGTAGGGGTGAAAGGGTTAATGACCTGTTTGCTATACTATAATAAGTGTTGGTGGACTATAATACTACTCGCTGACTGCAGGATGACGTAAATAATTTCATATTTCTCATTAATTTTTACACAGGGAGGAAGCAAATCATTCACCGGTTTCTCTGGGTTCAGTTTCAAGCCTACATCAACGAGTACTCCATTTAGCTTCAATGTCAAATCCGTAACCAACGGTCAGTCAGAAAATAAGGAGACTCCAGCTAGTGTTGTTCCTGCCAAGGCAAGTCCAGAGAGCAGCCCTGTTAAACCGACACCGGCTAGTAATGGCTCGTCTAAGGCAGAAGGTTCAGGCAATGATTCCTGTAAGACCTACTCGGAGAATCTGCGAAAACTTAATGAGAGTGTGTTGTCATGGATACAGAAACATGTGGAAAAAAATGCATATTGTATTTTGACTCCAATATTCAAAGACTATGAAAAACACCTTGATGAACTCGAAAAGGAAAAGTCAGAGAGTTTGGCCAAAGGTAACGGGATGGAAATGAAGATGACCACAACATCGTCCACTGTTACTGAAGGTAGGAAAAAATCAAAAATGACACTTCATCATTGATTTAGAATCTTTGGGGGGTGGGGGGGGGGGGGGGTTAGGGTTTTATTTTAAGCTAACAATCGTAACATTCATATGGGGTTTGAATCGGCTTTAGTCTACAATCTGTTTGTCTGCCCATTTGCTGGTAAGTCTGTCTTCCACCATTAAATATTCAAAGTTTATTGCAATTTTTATAGTACTAGCCACTAGATGGATGAAATGTCCGACAGGCAGTAATCTTGGATTTCTACAGTAAAAGATTGTAATTGAAATATCTCTCTAAGAATCTTTCTCAAATTTCATTTGTTGGTTGCACTTTGGGCCTAGAAGTGCATCAGAATATAAATGATATACACTGTATATATCTGAATCAAGTCAGTTGAAATTTTTGTTTCATAAATAAATTGACCAAAAGCATTTTGTTAGCAGGAACTAACTCTGCCATATCCTCAAGTAAACCGGCGTTCTCATTTGGAACATCCGCCACTGCCACGTCCGGAAGTGGATTCAGCTTCGGGTCTACAGGTACCACAGCACCACCTGATGGTAACAAGGGAACTAACGGAAGCTCCACATTTGGGACGGCATCAGCAACTGGTTCTGGTTTCCCAGGGTTTAATTTAAAATCAAATCTTGGATCCACACCGTCACCGTTTTTCGCTGTCGGACAATCTTCAGGTGCTACAGGATCCTCAAAAGGTACAGTCCACGTATAGGTTACCTCCCTTTATGTGTATCTATCTTTGTGAGGTACAGTCCACCTCTAGGTTACCTCCCTTAATCTGTCTCTATTTCGGTGAGGTACAGTCCACCTCTAGGTTACCTCCCTTTATCCGTCTCTATCTTGGTGAGGTACAGTCAACCTCTAGGTTACCCCCCTTTATCCATCTCTATCGGTGAGGTACAGTCCACCTCTAGGTTACCTCCCTTTATCCATCTCTATCTCGGTGAGGTACAGTCCACCTCTAGGTTACCTCCCTTTATCCGTCTCTATCTCGGTGAGGTACAGTCCACCTCTAGGTTACCTCCCTTTATCCGTCTCTATCTCAGTGAGGTAAAGTCCACCTCTAGGTTACCTCCCTTTATCCGTCTCTATCTCGGTGAGGTACAGTCCACCTCTAGGTTACCTCCCTTTATCCATCTCTATCTCGGTGAGGTACAGTCCACCTCTAGGTTACCTCCCTTTATCCATCTCTATCTCGGTGAGGTACAGTCCACCTCTAGGTTACCTCCCTTTATCTGTCTCTATCTCGGTGAGGTACAATCCACCTCCAGGTTACCTCCCTTTATCCATCTCTATCTCGGTGAGGTACAGTCCACATCTAGGTTACCTCCCTTTATCTGTCTCTATCTCGGTGAGGTACAGTCCACATCTAGGTTACCTCCCTTTATCTGTCTCTATCTCGGTGAGGTACAGTCCACATCTAGGTTACCTCCCTTTATCTGTCTCTATCTCGGTGAGGTACAGTCCACATCTAGGTTACCTCCCTTTATCTATCTCTATCTCGGTGAGGTACAGTCCATCTCTAGGTTACCTCCCTTTATCTGTCTCTATCTCGGTGAGGTACAGTCCACTAGTGGTGGGTCGATCATCGGATATAATCGATTGACGACTTGTTAGAGCCTTCCGATGTCGATGATCAGTTCTTGTTTCCCGAAACCGATTAATCGATCATAGTTCAACCGAATGCACCCTTGAATACTATTCGAACGTGACCGAAGGGAGACTACTCTTTAGCCTTTAAAAACCATTGCAAATGGCGGCACTTGTTGATGGAAGTGACACCACTAAGGATGATACTAGTAGTAGTATTACAGTCACAATTAAATCTGACGATGAACAACTGGAAAATAAGACAATATACCCTCATCCCGGAAGTAAAGCCAAAAGCGAAGTATGGAAATACTTCGGATTTCTTAAAATTTCTGATAATTTGCCGCCGACAAAAGTCAATCTCAGAGACAACAACAATGTGCAGGATATCGGTGCACTACACTACCACAACACTCCTGGACTATAGGATTATATATCCAATATAATGTGCGAATTCATGCAAGTGTACTAGTGGTACTAGTCCGTACTACTACTTCTACTAAGTACATAACTACCAATAGTGAGGGTTATTGATATTACACTAATAGAGTTACACAATATCAACAATAATGCAAGCTATATATGAATAAATGATAAGCAAAATAAGTGAGAAACACACACTCAACCAATTAAGCAACTATTAGTAGTTTGAGAGCAATAAAATAACTCTGCACTTTGTTGTGGAAGATATTCTTATAACCGATTAAATAATCGGTAAAGGACATCGGCAGCATTAGCCGATCCGATCATCGGATCGGTTTGAATTCCCAACCGATGTCCCACCACTACAGTCCACCTCTAGGTTACCTCCCTTTATCTGTATCTTCTATCTCGGTGAGGTACAGTCCATGTCTAGGTACTTTCCAAAACAATGGTTACCCCCCTTAAGCCTGTATATAAATGAATGTTTTCAGTATTAATAATGAATTTATTATTTGGAAGAAATTACATGCACAGTTTGTTATTGCTATTTCAAGTTTTTCAAGCAAAGTACTGAAATGATAGATTTTATAATTTTTCAAGATTATCAATATTCAAAACAAAAATTTGAAATCAAAGGAATTGAAAATTACCATTTTAAAAATATAAAAAACTTAAAAAAACATTTTCAGAAATAAAAAAAAAGAAAAGAAAATGTGTTAATTGCTTGCAATGAAAGCCATCCAGTTGATGACCAACAGTTGGTGTTGATAAGCTAACATTTCCATGAAATCTAGATAAATACTGTCTACTGTTTATTCAGATACTGAGGAAGAAGAGTATGAACCCCCCAAACCAGAATCAACAGAAGTTAAAGAGGAGGGAGCCCTTCATACAGTCAAGTAAGTGATAACATACAACCATCTGTATCTATCCATAATAAACTACTACAAGGAGACCCTGTCGCATAATGACCCTGGCTGTTCACCGGACGATAACTGTAACATGTACTGTATATCCTTTGTCTGTCGGCCATAAGATCGGTGTTAACGCGACTGTCCTTCCGTCATTCTGTCATACTTTTGTTTTCACTCATTTACTCTTTAATGAAAACAGATATATGTGTATAGTAACTCTAATTTTGTGTATAGATTAGATTATGGTTTATATATATATATATATATATATATATGTATCCAGAGTTATGACATTTTAAATCTAAAATATTAATACAAAAACAATATGCCCTGAATTGACAGCCTTGCCTACATCCATTAGGAATTGAAAAAAAAAGACAAAGAAAGCTTTAAAGTTTAAAATCTATGTTTACAATGCAATATTCCAGTCCTTCTTTCAATTGTTTTGAAACCTCATGAGAACTCCTCTTCACAAAGCCAATATCATTTAAAAGTTCCAAACCTCTCCTTGGTTACTGGTGGAGACATTTGTGTTGCCTCGACACATCTATCGGCTTGCACAGTTTGGATTGTGGCTAATTTTTAGCTCACCTGCCCGAAGGGCAAGTGAGCTTATGCCGTGGCGCGGCGTCCGTCGTCCGTCCGTCCGTCCGGCCGTCCGTCCGGCGTCAACTTTTCCATTCAAGCAACTTCTTCTCAATAACCAAAAGGCCCAGAGACCTAATATTGGGCCTGTAGCATGCTGGGGTGAAGGGCTACCAAGTTTGTTCAAATGAATGACCTTGACTTTCATTCAAGGTCACAGGGGTCAAATATGCTAAAAAAAATTAAACGACTTCTTCTAAATAGCCAAAAGACCCAGGGACTTGATATTGGGTCTGTAGCATGCTGGGGTGAAGGGCTACCAAGTTTGTTCAAATGAATGACCTTGACCTTCATTCAAGGTCACAGGAGTCAAAAAGGCTAAAATCTTTAAACGACATCTTCTCAATAACCAACAGATCCAGAGACCTAATATTTGGCCTGCAGCATGCTAGGGTGAAGGGCTCCCAAGTTTGTTCAAATGAATGACCTTGACCTTCATTCAAGGTCACAGGAGTCAAAAAGGCTAAAATCTTTAAACGACTTCTTCTCAATAACCAAGAGGCCCAGGGAGTTGATATTGGGTATGTAGCATGCTGGGGTAAAGGGCTCCAAAGTTTGTTCAAATGAATGACCTTGATCTTCATTCAAGGTCACAGGAGTCAAAAAGGCTAAAATCTTTAAACGACTTCTTCTCAATAACCAAGAGTCCCAGGGAGTTGATATTGGGTCTGTAGCATGCTGGGGTAAAGGGCTACGAAGTTTGTTTAAATGAATGACCTTGATCTTCATTCAAGGTCACAGGAGTCAAAAAGGCTAAAATCTTGAAACGACTTCTTCTCAATAACCAAGAGTCCCATGGAGTTAATATTGGGTCTGTAGCATGCTTGCGTGAAGGGCTACCAAGTTTGTTCAAATGAATGACCCTGACTCACATTCAAGGTCACGTCGATCAAGTATGCTTAAATCTTTAAATGACTTTTAGTGAAAAGCCAAAGTGCAGAGAGACATTATATTGGTCCTGTAGCATGCTTTCAAATAACTGCAGGATCCATATATGAAAAGATCACTGCATTGCAGGTGAGCGATTTGGGCCCATTGGGCCCTTGTTTGCAATTAAGTCTAATTCTATCAAAGTTAGAGCAAGGTCATGCTTGTTTCAGAAATATATTCCTGGTTAACTGTTTAAATACTTTATACATAAAATTTACATTAATATGCAATAACCAATCAAGTGTGATCATTTTCAACACATGTATCATTTTCTTATGTATGTGGTATTCATGGCACAGAAGCAAAGGAAACAGTGAAGTACATCAACCATGAAAATAACTCCCCATTGAAAAAAACACATTTACAGTTAACTTAGTCACAAGTATATTATTGTAATTTATGGGGAATGTAAGACTGTAATGCAAAAGTAACGAAAGGCATTAATGTGTTATTTTATTTAATGAAAGGCAGGGTTAAGTTAATTTGGATGAAGTTCTTTGCCATACCAATGATAATGAGATTGTACCATTCTTTTAAATCGTGTTTCCATGATTCAAATGCTTAATGTATATCTCTTGTGACACTTTTTTTTCCTTTGCATTTAGCTAACTGTAAATCGCTTATATTTCTCATCGATTTAATTTTGCGTAAATAAGCAAAGAGAGTCAATTGTTAATTCAAATCCTTCACAATTATTTGTATGAAAATAAAACTTTTGGATGGCCACCAAGTTACCAGTTACCGATATAGGAGACTAGCAGAGTCCATGTCTCTGATAGCTCATCATTCGGGAATTAAAAGTCATTTCTTGATCAGCGTTCATGAAATCATGGATTCATGATTATGTCTTATGAAGTAAGTTCACGAAATGAACTTTTCACAAAATCAGATCTATTAAAGTGATACAGCATAAAAATAATCAACTATTCCAGGTAAATTGTGTTTGAAGATCTTCTTATGGCTGGTTAATATAGCACTTGTATGTTTTTGGTACCAAATTATTTATTGTCTGTCGATGATACTGAATATACATCATAATCTAATTAATCCATCTACAAAACATTACACATGCTAGTAGTTGTTCATTTAGAGCCTGTTTACTATGCTTATTGTCTTTGATATTAACCAAATACATATTTTGTGGGGGGGGGGGGGGGGGGGGGGGGGACTGGAATTGGAAGTTTTGAAAGAAGTACAGTGGACCCGCGATAATCCGGACGCCGATAGTCCGGAAAACTCACAGTCCGGACGGAAATGCACGGGAACGGATTTCCGTAACGTTATTTGTACTCACCAGTCCGGAAATTCGGATTCCGATTCCGGAAGCCCATTTTGGGAACGGAACATACTTTTCATTAGTAAATTTCCCTCAATAATCCGGACGATTTTTTCACCACGAGGAGAAAAAAATGTCGGGGCAAGTCACCCGTGTCGACAGCTGTACAGACTATCGCTTGACACTGCGTAGTCATATCGACCACTGCCAGGTCATAGCCCCGGGTGTTTACCTGTGTTACAATATATGTAGCTTTTGTTTTGATAACGGTACATTGCTTTTTCTCTACGACCTAAATGTTACAGAATTTATGCACAAACATTCAGTTCAATTTATGATCGGTAATTAACATCATTAACACTTGTATTGGGTAAACACGGATATCGGCATTGTAACACCGTTAACGTTACGTGAAACGACGACTCATTGAAAGATGCATGTTATTAATTACATACACATTTACGTATTAAGCAGTGATTACAAGAACTGGGTTGATTACACACAAATTAGTCAATAGTCGTCTGATATTTAATTAAGCGTCACATTGTTAGGGGATTACGGGTTGAATAATTATGGACATCTTGGGTAGTTCTCGCTGGTGTCGCGTACTTTTAAATAGATAGCTTGGGGTTTCTGGTAAATCATAAAAAAAACATGGACTGACGGTAAGTTGTAAAATCCGGGTATTTTATTTAAGGTATTTAACGTTTGAAATTTCTACTTGTTTGTGAACCTGCGGGACATGACACATGTGTGTTGTTTGTAGGTCACATATGCCCGCTATAAATAAAACAACTTTCACTTTTAAATGTTCTTTTAAAAACATAGTTTATTTTTTACTTTCTAAAAAAAACAAAAAAAAACATCATATCAGAAACAGTATATTTATTGATTTATTGTTAAAAAGTCTGACAATTAGACGTGTTTATGAAACGTCCCGGATCGTATATAATCAAGGGAGATAACTCTTACACGACAATTTTTTTGACATGGTACACGAAATTCGTTAGTCCGGAAAACTCGTAATCCGGACGGTTTGGACTGGGAACTTCAAGGTGTTCGGATTATCGAGGGTCCACTGTATATGCATTTTGTGGAAATTCACAAAATATTATTTAATTTATGTTTTCCAGATGCAAGTTGTTTTATCAGAAGGACGGTGCTTGGACGGAACGTGGAATCGGGTTCTTACATCTCAAAAAACCTGACGACAAAGCACAGCTTGTAATACGTGCGGATACAACTTTAGGTAGGAGAATGGTTTGATTTAAACACTTCGCAATTTCATTCTTTCGTAGATTTAGGTCAAAATTTATGCAAAGATCACATGGCAGTAGAGGCATTTATGTCTTACAGATATTTTCAAGTTTGATATATGTGAGAGAAAAAATTTTTGTAAGCCTTGTGCTGTCCGGGCCAAACTCTTTCACTCGGGTTAAGATATTCTCCCTATCCATCAAACAGGCCCATGTTAGATTCTATTAATCCCATATCAATGAAAATGATACATGACAATATTTTCCTCAAAAAACAAATATTTATTTTTGCGGGGGGGGGGGGGGGGGGGGGGGGGGGGGGGTGAATTGCTGACATAATTTTTTATTTATTTATCGCTAGTCAGCAATTTTTTTTTACCAAGCTGCATTTGCCTTTTATGGTACCAGTATTTGGATTACAGGTATTTGGGGGTACCTGCTAGATAAAAGAAACATTTAAATGAGCTGTTTGTGAATTAATTCAAGATGAAATGATTCGTGACATATGTAAATTGAGTACTATTTATTTTTCAGGGAACATCATATTAAATATCAACCTATCGAGCTCACTACCCTTGAATCGTCAGGGCAAGAACAACGTGAGTTTGATGTGTGTACCGAACCCTCCCATCAATACTAAGGAGGATCCTAAAGCTACTGCTATGCTTATCAGAGTGAAGACTGCGGAGGATGCCGACACACTTTACGAGAAAATGAAGGAGCTGAGGAATTAATACCAATGTATATAAATCTGTCGACATTATGAAATGGACTATCTAAAGAATGTCTCAAGCTTTGTGTATCAGTAAAAAGAGCGAACTTTCCTTGAGAACTGATTGTTCCTGTGAATCAAACTAATACATACATTCAATAAGGGAATTAAATTCTTCAAAAAGTGATGAAATCAATTTTTGATTATTTTTTTTTCCCCGTCAGATTTGTAAATATTCCATTTTCGCATTTCATTCATGGTTTGGAAGTCCTGGACTTAAAATCACATTCACAAAAGGATTTGAACAGTTTGTGTTGTACCGATTATCATGCACGTAGATTCAGTGCAGAGGAGAATATTCTTCCTGATTCAGTTGAAGCAGTTTTATATAAGATCTATTATTTTTGTCAAACTTTGAATTGACAAATGCATATAGTTAGATCACATAGTGGACATCTCAATATACCGTTGATTGAAATATCAATTCAGAATTTTTGGTCCAGTGATCCTGGAAATTAGGGATGCTGGAAATCTGGACTTTTATTTAAAGTTTTGTGTTTAGCACAGTGTCTGAGAATATATCAAAGTTATTCCAACCAAACATTGAATATAGTTGCATTGTAATAGGGACATTTCAACACACTCTTCAAATTACGTGAATATTCACTTTTAGTGGTATTTTTTTAGGTAAACTTCAGATTTTGAAAAGTTGATGTAAAATAATTTTTTGCAACTCTAATTGATTCTCAAATTGGAATGAGTTGTGTAATGTATCAGATGTATTTTTTCTTACTTATTAGAAAGAGTGATTTTTGGTGTAAAATGTCCTATTAAGGTGAATTTTGAGACTACCCGGAAAGTGATTTTGCTAAATTTGATATTTATTTTGCAATGCATCAATATTTACACATTGCTATAACATATGCAGGGTGCTTCCATACTATCAAGAAGATTTTTTTTTTTTTTTTTTTTAAAATGCTGGAACTTTTTTAATATTGGAGTTATTTTAAGCTTAACTTATATAATTACTTTATTAAGAAAGTGGGAAAGGGCGTGACACATAATTTGTTGTATTTCTTGTTTATATTTTTTTTTATACTTGCATTATAATCATGTAAGTCTGTAGCTCTAGGCCCACCCTTCATTAGTACCGTAATGATCCACAATATCCCCATGTCTGGTAATAAGCCCACCCTTCTTTAGTACCGTAATGATCCACAAAAAACCCATGTATGGTAATAAGCCCATCCTTCATTAGTACCGTAATGATCCACAATAACCCCATGTCTGGTAATAAGCCCACTCTTCTTTAGTACCGTAATGATCCACAATATCCCCATGCCTGGTAATAAGCCCATCCTTCATTAGTACCGTAATGATCCACAATAACCCCATGCCTGGTAATAAGCCACCCTTCATTAGTACCGTAATGATCCACAATAACCCCATGTCTGGTAATAAGCCCATCCTTCATTAGTACCGTAATGATCCACAATAACCCCATGCCTGGTAATAAGCCCATCCTTCATTAGTACCGTAATGATCCACAATAACCCCATGTCTGGTAATAAGCCCATCCTTCATTAGTACCGTAATGATCCACAATAACCCCATGTCTGGTAATAAGCCCATCCTTCATTAGTACCGTAATGATCCACAAAAAACCCATGTCTGGTAATAAGCCCATCCTTCATTAGTACCGTAATGATCCACAAAAAACCCATGTATGGTAATAAGCCCATCCTTCATTAGTACCGTAATGATCCACAATAACCCCATGTCTGGTAATAAGCCCATCCTTCATTAGTACCGTAATGATCCACAATAACCCCATGTCTGGTAATAAGCCTGTCCTTCATTAGTACCGTAATGATCCACAATAACCCCATGTCTGGTAATAAGCCCGCCCATCTATCATGCAGTAAAAGTTCTGTCAAATGTTAATTTATATTTCCCCTGCACTCATTTATGGAATAAATGCGTTACTCTACAAGTCATTGTTAAAATAAGAAGTGCTGGTATTATTAGAATTATGAGCATTCAACTACATTATTAAAAATACATATTACTGGGTACATCGTAGGAATGGTTAACCTCCAATCAGTTCAAATCGCCAGATAGTTTGAACATTTTTCCAATAAAAACAACTGTTTTCTAGCTAGTGGTAGTTAAAATCTCAAAAATATTTATTTTACAACAACTGTGAGATAAGTTATACCAACATTTAGTAATCACTTTTGTTGGCCTAGATGGAAGTGTACGAGGGTTTTTACTGTGGGTGGAAACTGGTGTACCCGGAGTCTGGCAGTAGAAAACTAAGTGGTCAGGCAGGTGACCCAATATATCTATTCAGATTGGGGAATCGAACCCCAGCCACCTAGTTGAAGGGCAAGTGTGTTACCACTGTACCGCCCGACCACCCAGATAGATGCAGAGGTTAAACCAGAGAAAATATTCAACAAAATCTGTGTATTTGAACGTCTGTGATCCCTCAGTTTAACGCTATGAAAGAATTCTGGTTGAGTTTTACCAATATTATCAATTAACACAAAATCTGCATATCTTTATACTGGATTATGATTTGTTAATACATTCTAAGCATAATAACTTTATTTAACAGGCATCAGTTGTTTTGGACTATGTCGGAAAAGAATTTGAAGATTATCAACGCATTATACAGCGAGACACGTCACAATAACAGAAGATACTAAATACTAAACCTGCCCTATCTCCTTTTTTAGCTCAAATCTTCGAAGAAGAGGGAGCTGATCACTCTGTCATCTCCGTTAATTTCATGTCTTGATGCCAGTTTTAACATGGCGTTTTAGTAGCATGTCATATTTGTCATATGTTGCAAATATTTTAGTTATCATTTTGGGCAAGATTTCTATTTGGAGGACTTTTACTCAGATTTTTGCTTAAAATTTCATTTGATATTTAAATATTGTATAATATCATTTAGAAATCTTTGAAACTCAGAAATTCTCCTGTACCATTCATCAATCGTCAATGTCTGATAGGCTCACATTTTCTGTTTTGTACCAGATGTTGATTGGTCTGCATCAGATGATGTGTTATTCCATTTATCATCGAATTTCACTCTGACAGCGATAAATCATTGTATTTTGTATGCTAGTAATTTCAGTCAATCAGATTTGAGGGACTTGTTCTGTCAAGTTGCGCAAGAGTACAATACAATGTTTTATCATGTAAATGGTATTTATGACGTCATGATTATTATCGAATAACATACATACATGCAAAATGCAGTTTAACTGGCATGGAATCATATCATTAGCACTCTGGTTTTGATATCGGAATGTTATAAAATAGCTACGACACTTCGTTTCTATCGATACAAAGATTTATGGAGCAAAAATAAAAAGTGCCGATATTGAATAATATATCTGCTTTGATTTCAGTAAGGTGGTGATTTTTCTCTTTAAATTTTGATGTATTTTTTTCACTCTAAAACAGTTTTTGATGATTTAGATTTTGGTGCTAGAGATGAAATGCATTGATTCATTTAGTAATGGTATTAATTGTCATGCATGTAGGTGCCAGTATTTTGTATTTTGGTTTCAGTCGTGTTGAAGTCTGAAGATCCCCTTTTTCAATTATTCATAGAAACATTTTTTATATTTTTCAAAATTTCTATAAAGGGCAAATAATACTCTCCTTTAACAGTGCTTATAAAGCTATGTTGTGTATTAGTAAACATGTCATTCATTTGATCTTTGAATGCCATGGCTATTGCTCATTTCCATTAACCATATTATTTTCATTTTAGGTTTACGTGTCTCCTGCACTTTTAAAAAAAGATTACCTGGTAGATCTTGAGATTTCTCTGTCAGCCCCTAGGGTGTTATTTCTCTGTCAACCCCTAGGGTATGATTTCTCTATCACCCCCTAGGGTATGATTTCTCTGTCACCCCTAGGGTATGATTTCTCTGTCACCCCCTAGGGTATGATTTCTCTGTCACCCCTAGGGTATGATTTCTCTGTCACCCCCTAGGGTATGATTTCTCTGTCACCCCTAGGGTATGATTTCTCTGTCACCCCTAAGGTATGATTTCTCTGTCACCTCCTAGGATATAATTTCTCTGTCACCCCTAGGGTATGATTTCTCTGTCACCCCTAGGGTATGATTTCTCTGTCACCCCCTAGGGTACGATTTCTCTGTCACCCCTAGGGTATGATTTCTCTGTCACCCCCTAGGGTATGATTTCTCTGTCACCCCCTAGGGTACGATTTCTCTGTCACCCCTAGGGTATGATTTCTCTGTCACCCCTAGGGTATGATTTCTCTGTCAACCCCTAGGGTATGATTTCTCTGTCACCCCTAGGGTATGATTTCTCTGTCACCCCTAGGGTATGATTTCTCTTGTCACCCCCTAGGGTATGATTTCTCTTGTCACCCCCTAGGGTATGATTTCTCTTGTCACCCCCTAGGGTATGATTTCTCTTGTCACCCCCTAGGGTATGATTTCTCTGTCACCCCCTAGGGTATGATTTCTCTTGTCACCCCCTAGGGTATGATTTCTCTGTCACCCCCTAGGGTATGATTTCTCTTGTCACCCCTAGGGTATGATTTCTCTTGTCACCCCCTAGGGTATGATTTCTCTGTCACCCCCTAGGGTATGATTTCTCTTGTCACCCCCTAGGGTATGATTTCTCTGTCACCCCTAGGGTATGATTTCTCTGTCAGCCCCTAGGGTATGATTTCTCTGTCACCCCTAGGGTATGATTTCTCTGTCACCCCCTAGGGTATGATTTCTCTTGTCACCCCCTAGGGTATGATTTCTCTGTCACCCCTAGGGTATGATTTCTCTGTCAGCCCCTAGGGTATGATTTCTCTGTCACCCCCTAGGGTATAATTTCTCTGTCACCCCTAGGGTATGATTTCTCTGTCACCCCCTAGGGTATGATTTCTCTGTCACCCCTAGGGTATGATTTCTCTGTCACCCCCTAGGGTATGATTTCTCTGTCACCCCTAGGGTATGATTTCTCTGTCACCCCTAGGGTATGATTTCTCTGTCACCCCCTAGGGTATGATTTCTCTGTCACCCCTAGGGTATGATTTCTCTGTCACCCCTAGGGTATGATTTCTCTGTCACCCCTAGGGTATGATTTCTCTGTCACCCCTAGGGTATAATTTCTCTGTCACCCCTAGGGTATGATTTCTCTGTCACCCCCTAGGGTATGATTTCTCTGTCACCCCTAGGGTATGATTTCTCTGTCACCCCCTAGGGTATGATTTCTCTGTCACCCCTAGGGTATGATTTCTCTGTCACCCCCTAGGGTATGATTTCTCTTGTCACCCCCTAGGGTATGATTTCTCTGTCACCCCTAGGGTATGATTTCTCTGTCACCCCTAGGGTATGATTTCTCTGTCACCCCTAGGGTATGATTTCTCTGTCACCCCTAGGGTATGATTTCTCTGTCACCCCTAGGGTATAATTTCTCTGTCACCCCCTAGGGTATGATTTCTCTTGTCACCCCCTAGGGTATGATTTCTCTGTCACCCCTAGGGTATGATTTCTCTGTCACCCCTAGGGTATGATTTCTCTGTCACCCCTAGGGTATGATTTCTCTGTCACCCCTAGGGTATGATTTCTCTGTCACCCCTAGGGTATGATTTCTCTGTCACCCCTAGGGTATAATTTCTCTGTCACCCCTAGGGTATGATTTCTCTATCACCCCTAGGGTATGATTTCTCTGTCAGCCCCTAGGGTATGCTTTCTCTGTCACCCCTAGGGTATAATTTCTCTGTCACCCCCTAGGGTATAATTTCTCTGTCACCCCTAGGGTATGATTTCTCTGTCACCCCTAGGGTATAATTTCTCTGTCACCCCTAGGGTGTGATATCTCTGTCAACCCCTAGGGTGTGATTTCTCTGTCACCCCCTAGGGTATGATTTCTCTGTCACCCCCTAGGGTATGATTTCTCTGTCACCCCCTAGGGTATGATTTCTCTTGTCACCCCCTAGGGTATGATTTCTCTGTCACCCCCTAGGGTATGATTTCTCTTGTCACCCCTAGGGTATGATTTCTCTTGTCACCCCCTAGGGTATGATTTCTCTGTCACCCCCTAGGGTATGATTTCTCTTGTCACCCCCTAGGGTATGATTTCTCTGTCACCCCTAGGGTATGATTTCTCTGTCAGCCCCTAGGGTATGATTTCTCTGTCACCCCTAGGGTATGATTTCTCTGTCACCCCCTAGGGTATGATTTCTCTTGTCACCCCCTAGGGTATAATTTCTCTGTCACCCCTAGGGTATAATTTCTCTGTCACCCCCTAGGGTATAATTTCTCTGTCACCCCCTAGGGTATAATTTCTCTGTCACCCCCTAGGGTATGATTTCTCTGTCACCCCCTAGGGTATGATTTCTCTGTCACCCCTAGGGTATGATTTCTCTGTCACCCCCTAGGGTATGATTTCTCTGCCACCCCTAGGGTATGATTTCTCTGTCACCCCTAGGGTATGATTTCTCTGTCACCCCCTAGGGTATGATTTCTCTGTCACCCCTAGGGTATGATTTCTCTGTCACCCCTAGGGTATGATTTCTCTGTCACCCCTAGGGTATGATTTCTCTGTCACCCCTAGGGTATGATTTCTCTGTCACCCCTAGGGTATGATTTCTCTGTCACCCCCTAGGGTATGATTTCTCTGTCACCCCTAGGGTATGATTTCTCTGTCACCCCCTAGGGTATGATTTCTCTGTCACCCCTAGGGTATGATTTCTCTGTCACCCCCTAGGGTATGATTTCTCTTGTCACCCCCTAGGGTATGATTTCTCTGTCACCCCTAGGGTATGATTTCTCTGTCACCCCTAGGGTATGATTTCTCTGTCACCCCTAGGGTATGATTTCTCTGTCACCCCTAGGGTATGATTTCTCTGTCACCCCTAGGGTATAATTTCTCTGTCACCCCTAGGGTATGATTTCTCTATCACCCCTAGGGTATGATTTCTCTGTCACCCCCTAGGGTGTGATTTCTCTGTCAGCCTCTAGGGTGTGATTTCTCTGTCAGCCCTAGGGTGTGATTTCTCTGTAACCCCCTAGGGTATGATTTCTCTGTCACCCCTAGGGTATGATTTCTCTGTCACCCCCTAGGGTATGATTTCTCTGTAACCCCTAGGGTGTGATTTCTCTGTCAGCCCCTTGGGTATTATTTCTCTGTCACCCCCTAGGGTATGATTTCTCTGTAACCCCTAGGGTGTGATTTCTCTGTCACCCCCTAGGGTATGATTTCTCTGTCAGCCCCTAGGGTATGCTTTCTCTGTCACCCCTAGGGTATAATTTCTCTGTCACCCCCTAGGGTATAATTTCTCTGTCACCCCTAGGGTATGATTTCTCTGTCACCCCTAGGGTATAATTTCTCTGTCACCCCTAGGGTGTGATATCTCTGTCAACCCCTAGGGTGTGATTTCTCTGTCACCCCCTAGGGTATGATTTCTCTGTCACCCCCTAGGGTATGATTTCTCTGTCAGCCCCTAGGGTATGATTTCTCTGTCAGCCCCTAGGGTATGATTTCTCTGTCAGCCCCTAGGGTATGATTTCTCTGTCAGCCCCTAGGGTATGATTTCTCTGTCACCCCCTAGGGTATGATTTCTCTGTCAGCCCCTAGGGTATGATTTCTCTGTCAGCCCCTAGGGTATGATTTCTCTGTCACTCCCTAGGGTATGATTTCTCTGTCACCCCCTAGGGTATGATTTCTCTGTCACCCCTAGGGTATGATTTCTCTGTCACCCCCTAGGGTATGATTTCTCTGTCAGCCCCTAGGGTATGATTTCTCTGTCACCCCCTAGGGTATGATTTCTCTGTCACCCCCTAGGGTATGATTTCTCTGTCACCCCTAGGGTATGATTTCTCTGTCACCCCCTAGGGTGTGATTTCTCTGTCACCCCTAGGGTGTGATTTCTCTGTCAGCCTCTAGGGTGTGATTTCTCTGTCAGCCCTAGGGTGTGATTTCTCTGTAACCCCTAGGGTGTGATTTCTCTGTCAGCCCCTTGGGTATTATTTCTCTGTCAACCCCTAGGGTATGATTTCTCTGTCACTCCCTAGGGTATGATTTCTCTGTCACCCCCTAGGGTATGATTTCTCTGTCACCCCTAGGGTATGATTTCTCTGTCACCCCCTAGGGTATGATTTCTCTGTCAGCCCCTAGGGTATGATTTCTCTGTCACCCCCTAGGGTATGATTTCTCTGTCACCCCCTAGGGTATGATTTCTCTGTCACCCCTAGGGTATGATTTCTCTGTCACCCCCTAGGGTGTGATTTCTCTGTCACCCCCTAGGGTATGATTTCTCTGTCACCCCCTAGGGTATGATTTCTCTGTCACCCCTAGGGTATGATTTCTCATTCACCCCCTAGGGTATGATTTCTCTTGTCACCCCCTAGGGTATGATTTCTCTTGTCACCCCTAGGGTATGGTTTCTCTTGTCACCCCCTAGGGTATGATTTCTCTGTCACCCCCTAGGGTATGATTTCTCTGTCAGCCTCTAGGGTGTGATTTCTCTGTCAGCCTCTAGGGTGTGATTTCTCTGTCACCCCTAGGGTATGATTTCTCTGTCACCCCCTAGGGTATAATTTCTCTGTGACCCCCTATGGTATGATTTCTCTGTCACCCCCTAGGGTATGATTTCTCTGTCACCCCTAGGACATGATTTCTCTGTCACCCCCTAGGGTATGATTTCTCTGTCAACCCCTAGGGTATGATTTCTCTGTCACCCCCTAGGGTGTGATTTCTCTGTCAGCCCCTAGGGTGTGATTTCTCTGTCAGCCCCTTGGGTATTATTTCTCTGTCAACCCCTTAGGTATGACAGGTAGCCCGTTCCGACAACAATACAATGATGCACAGCAGCAATATAAAATATTTAATCACTTCATGTCAATATTGCTAGATTCGTGATTTCACTGTCACCCTCAAGGTAGGGAAAGATTCTATAAATCACCGTGTTTGTTAATTAATTAACTAATTAATTAACTGGGAGATGTTCATTTATGTTTCAGACTGGCTTTCTGATAGATTCTGATGCTTACAGGGACATGATATAAATTTATCACTGGTTACGAGTTTCCCCATCTCCATAAAATTATCTTGTATCTATTCCAGATATGTAAGAAAAGTTGAAATATAAGAGTATACATTTATGGACATTATAACAATAGGCATGTCAGTTATGTAGCATGTGTTACAACACAACAATAGAATCGGATCACTTTAGATGCATTGTTATTTTGTTTATATAAAAAGTAAACAATATTGAATAAAAGAGCTAAAGTTGTGTTGTGTAGCTTTCATATTTGATAAACAATTCTGGATCATTAGTGATGAAGGATTGACCATTAGTGGTGAAGGATTGACCATTAGTGGTGAAGGATTGACCATTAGTGGTGAAGGATTAACCATTAGTGGTGAAGGATTAACCATTAGTGGTGAAGGATTGACCATTAGTGATGAAAGATTAACCATTAGTGGTGAAGGATTAACCATTAGTGATGAAAGATTAACCATTAGTGATGAATTAACCATTAGTGATGAATTAACCATTAGTGGTGAAGGATTGACCATTAGTGGTGAAGGATTAACCATTAGTGATGAATTAACCATTAGTGGTGAAGGATTAACCATTAGTGATGAATTAACCATTAGTGGTGAAGGATTAACCCTATAGGGATTAAACATTAACTTGATTTGTCTTCTCTTCATTTATTACCATAATCGACCTAATAGGTGCATCTGCCCCTATAACCGTGCCCCTATGACTGCACCACTATAACCGAACCCCTATAACCGTGTCCCTATAACCACGTCCCTATAACCACGTCTCTTTAACCGCTCCCCTATAACCACGTCTCTTTAACCGCTCCCCTATAACCACGTCCCTATAACCACGTCTCTTTAACCGCGCCCCTATAACCACGTCCCTATAACCACTTCTCTTTAACCGCGCCCCTATAACCACGTCCCTATAATCGTGCCCCTATAACTTAACCACGTCTCTTTAACCGCGCCCCTATAACCACGTCCCTATAACCACGTCTCTTTAACCGCGCCCCTATAACCACGTCCCTATAACCGCTCCCCTATAACCACGTCTCTTTAACCGCGTCCCTATAACCACATCTACAAATTCTATTCAAATGAACGATCTTTACCTACTTTCAAGGTCAAATGTGTTGAATTCTCCTCAATGACTTTACAATAACCTACATCCCGAGGATCATGATATTCTGTCTGTAGCAGCTTGATATAAATTACTACCAAGTTTGTTAAAGTAAAAGACCTTGACTTACATTCAAGGTCAGAGTTGTCAAACGTGTAAAAGTATTTAAATTGTCCCTCTCAATACACGATGGTCAAGGTCATGGTGTTGGACCAGTAGAGCATGCTAGGATAAAGGAATACCAAATGACGTTTACCTAATTCGAAATTATCTGAAATAACTTTTAATTTGCATAACTATCTCGTAAACGATACAGGTCTTTTGGGCCTCTTGTTTTTGATCCTTTACAAAACAGGACTGGATAGTGTCCTATGTTTTTCGGTGGAACAGTTTATTACCTTTTATCCATGGCTTCCTTGACCGTCTGTCCATATAATACGAAATTCTTCCTATTACTTCCTGATTTTGAGTGTAAGTCCCCATTTGGATCAAATTGTTCAGCATCACATGGGTTTGCAGATATGAAAACAAAAAATATGGTGGGTACCTGACATCTATCTTTGTTATCGTAAGAGTAAATTATCACGGATCCCAGATAATTAACTGAAGATTTTCTCAATTATGAAATAATTCGGCGGTGGCCGAGTGGTTAAGGTGTACCGACACTTTATCACTAGCCCTCCTCTTCTGAGTGGCGAGTTCGAAACTTACGTGGGGCAGTTGCCAGGTACTGACCGTAGGCCGGTGGTTTTTCTCCGGGTACTCGGCTTTCCTCCACCTCCAAACCTGGCACGTCCTTAAATGACCCTGGCTGTTAATAGGACGTTAAACAAAATACACCAAACCAAACAAATCTCAATTACAAGGTCACCTGAAACGAAGTCCCGAATAACTTAACGACTTTTGTCCGTCGTCCGTCCGTTCTATAAACAATTAGACTTCTTCTCAGATACGCATGATCTAATTTCAATACAATTTGACAGAAACATTCCATGGCGAAAAGTCAACCAAAATTGTGAATTGTATGGTACCCAACCCTCAAGGGGACTGAGGGGCGGGGCCAAAAGGGTTAAAACTGACTGAAATTTCAACAATAAAAGACTTCTCAATACCCAGATATGGTAGAATCTAATATTCTTAATATATAGAAGTGTCTTAAGGTGCTTTACCAAAACTGAATTTCATTACCTTGGGGTCTCACGTTTGCCCCTGGGGAGAGGATAACAATTAATATAGTTTATGTAGAGAAATCATATTTTTGAGCATAAGTTGTTGACTTGCCATTGGAAATAATTCAGTCATCTTGGTTAGAATTAACAGAATGACAGTTTGATAAATGCACATATGATATTTCCTCTGACTGACCCTCAGAGGCTGATAAGAGGGGCAAAAATTGGTCAAACCAATTGAAATTTATTAGAACCGCTTGTACAGCACATGGATTAATTACGTCTTCCCTGGAAACGAAAGTACTAGTCCAGTCAAATTACTCGAAATAAATACAGTCCAAAGCGGGATATATAGTTGAAACGAAATTTTTTTCTTGGTTTTTGGAATGGTGGGTGCCTACATTATAACAGGGAAAAAGACTACCAGAATCGAGCTTTTCCTTGGTTCATTCTTTAGGAAAATTGTTATTGAGAAATGAAAGCAATAGCAAATAAATAGATGATTCTACCATTTTTGCTATGCAACGCCAGTTTTGATTGGGTTTAAAACCATGTATTATTTTCCAATAACCCACGCTTGTGCCAATAATACACGGTGACGGCTGTTACAATTTTATATATCTAATATTCACCCGTTTAATAAAAGTTTACTATAGCCGAGTGGGCTAATCGGTTAGTCTTTCAATTTTTTATCACGACGCGAGTTCGAATCCTACGGAGGCCCCCCGTTTTTTCTTTTTTTTTTTTTTTTATCCATTTTTTAGATTTTCAAAATCAATGCCATATGATAGATGCTCTTGATCGTAGTACTGTATTGCCTGTATATTTCATCAACAAATAATGCAATACTCAAGAAATAAATTAGTTTTCTCGGGGTTTCTTTGCTGTTTTTCTATTAGAAAGAGGTCGATCTCAGAACTAAACAGTACATGGTAGAATAGAAATAATCAACTTTGAATCGTGTATTGTGCGGCCTTCGTTATTAATTTAATTGCAAAATATCCTCGTCCGAGTTGTATATCCTGCAACAATACACGAATCATCGTTAATTATTTCTTAAATAAATTTATTACTGAAATAATTCCAAAGAAAATTCCGTTATGAAATATACCAATTTCATTTTTGATAAATTGAATATATGTACTTAAACGTATTGATGTCGTTTATTCTAGTAGATGAAATTATTCAGTACTCGATTCTTCCGTGGAGAGAATTGTCAGAAAAAGTAAACTAAAACATAAATTAATAATTAAAACAAATAAAAACTAAACCCCTTTATGAATGAATCAGGATCCTAGTTGTAGAAGAGGTCGTCAGATGAATCTGTACTTTTATCTGTGTAATTGTTTATAAATAAAATTATCCAGGTCATTGGTGCCGTGTAACAAGGCGTGTTCTGTAGATTGATGGTTTGAATAATATTCGTCCGTAGGAGTTTGAAAGGGTTCTAAACATCCATAATAACGATACACAATGGCCGACACTGGTATATCACAGATAGGATGTTCATTGTATATTTATGTATGTTTATCAACTGGGTAACGGGGGAGTGTCACGCGACTGTGAAACAGGTAAAAAGATATCATCGATGTGCTCTTTAGATGAACTTACGCAGTTCCAGGTAATGGATGAAATATTTCGCGCTAATTATTTTTAAAGTGAACAAAATGACAACTGCAAATATCTGCGTCATCTTTGTGATGTTATGCCTCTTGCATGTGAATGCAGATGAACCATGTCTGGCAAGACAATTTGAAAAAGGAAATCATTTTTTCAAAGAAAGTTTGTTCAACTCAACAGTAAAAGTTACGTCACGATTAGGATGTGCCACGAGGTGTACCGAACGTCTGTGCGATTGTGTTTCCTACGCCTATAACGCTACCTCCAAGACCTGTACCTTGTCCTCCATGGCACTGGAATCCGACGTCTCCGGAAACAGTGAAGTCTATGTAGAAAAATCAGGTTTGTTTGTATTTGTTTCAAATAGTTGTCGTATAAAGGTATATTGTATCATTTGTCCCTGGACAATGAAAGTCTGCATACCCTAAATTTTATCACGAGGGTTTATAAAATGGGCGTGGGGATTATGATATTGCAGATTTCCCCCCATTTTCATTAAATTAGGTACTATTTGCTTTTAACTTAAATCATTTCTTTCAAAGTTAAATTCTTTATTTTGACATACGAATACTTTACTTCACATGATATAATCGTGGCATTCCTTCCTTTGATTATTGTTACTTGCGAAAGGGCGTCAAACGACAAAACTTACATCGAAAAGTACAACGGCATCTTTTTATACTGTTTTTTTCGCCTTTTCTCTCTCGTTATTTTGCCTTTTCGGTTTTTGTATTTCGCTTTGTCTTTTTTTCCCGTTTTTTGTTTGTTTTTGTTTTATGTTATTTCGCTTTGTCGTTTTGTTTTGTGTTATTTTGTTTTTTTCGTTTTTTTTTTTGTTTTTGTGTTTTTTTCGCTTTGTCGTTTTACTGTTTGCATTAGACGAGTTTTGTTCTTTCGTTATTAAAGTTTGTTGTTTGACGTCTTTTCGCATGTACCAAAGCGTATTTTCAAGAACTAATGGTTATCGTTCACCAGTTTCCAATGTTCGTCCCTCAAAACCATTTCTTCACAGTGATAACACTAGAATCTTCCAGATTGAACACTGCTTTATTTTATTTAAAACTGTATAGGAATACATTTTGTTTCCGACCACGATAGCTCGCCTTCATTGGGAAGGTGAGTGACACTACATACCTACATAGGATCGTGAAATATATTGTGTATTAATCATAAGTAGGACCCAGATGAATATATACAGAGAATTGAAATATATGTGAGAATGCATTTCGCTTTTTCTTTATATTTCGTCACTGAAATGGGCATATTATGCTCCGTATTATAAATGCGTTAGAAATTGAGATAAACTTAGAACGGGTTTTGTTTTGTAATTCAAACAATTCTGTAAATCTCAACACCATGGTGTTTAGATTATTATGTGCAAAGTTTCATCAAATCCATCAATAAATTTTGAGAGTGTTTTTCAGCATAGCCGTATAATCTTTTGGTCCCGGATATGACGCGACAGGTAGCGTTACTGGTCAAGATGAAGTATGTGATTGGTCAATGTTGCGGTAAAAACGAAACACAGTTAAGTGAATAAGTGGATGTATCTTTTCAAATGACACATTGATAAAATCATATTCCTGATTCAAATGTAGTCTTATTATCACCAAAAATGATTCAAACTGATATAATTGTTTATCCGTGCTGAAACGCATAATTTCATTTTTTTTCACCAGCAGTTTTACATTATAACCAGCAGCATAAAACTATGCCGTTTATCTTTTTTAAAGATATTTCTTGTTTAATGTTGTATATGTGTACCTGTTTTTATGTATAATTCCATTTTCTGTCCATATCATTGTTATCATGTAAATGTATGATGGGAGAAGGCTCCAATAAGTCGGTATAACTTGTGCCCAATCCCTTGTTCAGTTTAATTTAGGCAACAAAATATGTTTAAAGTAATTGAAATAGAGTTAAATTAATTTCCTGGTTGACGATCACTTTACGGAGTCTTTTAGACAGTAATTAACCAAATCAGCTTGTGTATACTTAATTGGATGTCGTTAAAAGACGCTTAATCAATTCAATTCAATTCATTTTATTGACTTTAAGCTTTACAGCTCATCAGTACACAAATAGCCCGAGTTTTCTCTGGCCCTGACACCATGTCTGGTGTAGGGGCCCTACACCAGACATGGTGACAGGGTCAGAGAAAACTCGGGCTACAGTACATATACCATATATATACAATACAATAAATTGGCGGTCACGGCAATATAGCGGTAACGTAACAATATATATCGTCGTGTTTCCTCTCTGATTTAAATACAATGTATATTTATTGTTAAAATTATAACAGAGGATTAGGGATTAAGTAATAACAACTTCTCTACGCCGTCTCCCAATACACATTTACATATGGAAGACTAGTAATACAGTGAAAACATGTATCTCTCGTCTACGGTGGCTCGGAACGGACAAAACAGAAACATTGATTGCTTTCGAATGCTGCGTTGTTTCCTACAAATTCGTTCCCAGCCACAGGGACTTGAGAATTTGTTGTAGTCTACATGTATTTGGACCTTCCCTAGTGTGTATAGCACATTTTGAGACGTTTCAGGGGGCTAGATTAAAATTCGGTAAATATGTCATTTTTTACCGAATTTTAATCTAGCCCCCCAAAACGCTTTAGGGAAGGTCCAAATACATGTAGACTGTAACAAATTCTCAAGTCCCTGTGTTCCAAGCCAGCGCTCTCTTCCCTCTACGAATAAAATATTATTCAGTTTAATTATATAACGCTATTTCTTTGCTAAATGGATACAATAGCATTTAAACTAAAACCAATATTAAAATCTATCATAAAATCCCAAAATGTCATTTCTTGATTTTCCAATTTTCCTAAACGACGATGATTTAAAAATGAAATTTCGAATTACATAAGTAGTACAAAAGTGAGGATACGAGCGCAGGGTCACCCGGTGCATTCCCTATATAATCCTTACCACCTCCCTGGCACCTCCCTAGTGGCACCCCCCTTGACAGGGGGGGTACCGATGACGTCACAAATGGAGGGTTATCCAGTGCATAAAAATGACCCTCAGGGGGTACCGATGATGTAACGGACGGTCACGCCTCCTCCCCGTCAGGGGGGTACCGCGACCACCGATGTTGTCATGTAATGACGTGTTTGGATTTTCCAATCTATTTCGACCGATTGCATCACGGTATGAAATAGACAAAACATGAATGGACATGTCATACAATTGTCGTAACCAGGTCACATAATCCGTGTAATACGGCGAGACATTTTAGTACATAACATTGTCTTGTTGTTATTCATCACCCTACATATATATTCAATTGTAAGTGTTATATATATATGTAACCGTGTTGCTTTTCATACAAGATAAAAGCCGGTAGTAAGATGATGAGTTCTTTATTCTGAAGAGTTTCGACCAGTATTACACACAGCACATGTTGTACAAAACGTGAACACGAACGAGAACCAATACGGAAAGGAATGGAATGTAATGTACCGGTAGTCACTCTGGAATAAATATATAAAAATATACTAGACACTGAATAGCACGAACAGTAGAACTTGCACACACATACATAACTAAGGGAGATAACTCGCTATTATAATTTACATAAATAATTCCATTTTAGATAGAATTACTAAAATATCACAATAGATATAACCTTTACAATATTAAACATTTACAAATTCATTGACTCTAATTAAATAATATTAATAATAACTTCTTACGAAGTATTATAACATTATAGTTAAATTCATAAGAATTACAGCTATATAAATGATCTACAGCCTATCATATATATACATCATTGAAGAATATAAGTTACGTAAATATTACATAACATTAACCATTTATAAATAAAATATCTTAAATACTGTGTGTGGCACAGAGCCATCCTACCCAATACTTCCAAGTTCTCTGTCAATATCTTTCTCTTTCAATATATTCTAAAATAATATAAATAACTATTTACTACATGTACTCTGATTACAAATAGATGAATATATTTCAAGAATCAAAATAACCATTTTCAAAACTATCAACTTTACACATTTACCTCTAGCTCTATAAATGAAATTACAGAAATAAGAAAATAACTAATTTTACCAAATACTTCAAAATCATCAATTATCTAAATTAGCTATACTTATAAAAATCAAAGAAATAATAGAAATAATAGAAACTTACTTTAACCTGTCTAAAATCTTGAACCAGGAAAATATACTTGTGGTCAGCTTGACCGACAGGAGTCTAACTACCCTAACAATAGCATTCCCGCCAAAAGTGACCAACAAAGGAAATAAAAATAGTGACCAATAAAACACAAGAAAAGGACATAGACTTTGGACTTAGATCACAGGGTGTAAACTGTAACACAAAATACAGCAAGACATAACACAGAGAACACAAAACATCACACCCTGTAACATGTAACGCCAATAAACGACAAAGACATACACAATACATTCTGGGCACATTTAAACAGACATCTGAACACAAATATCACATTTAATATATAAAATGATAAAAACTAATAAAATTAGACCCTGTTACATTCTCCCCTACTTCGAAAAATGTCGTCCTCGACAAGAGATGTACAACAGGTAATAAGCATCCTAAACATGTGAAAATAAATCAAAGTTGTATATACTGGATATATTATACAAGTAGCTATGTAACCTTTCCAGAAAGGATCTGAAGCAATGTAGACATAACCTGGTCATTCTTTTCTGCAAGAATCCCTGTATCCACAAGTTCTGTCAGAAACTTTGCCCTCTGTTTCCAATCAGGCTCTTCGACCAGTGACTGATTTCTCATAATAAATTGTCCACTTCGCATCCATGCAGGCTTTTCCCTTGTCCGCCGTGGTCTCCTAGGCACAGCAGGGCTGTCCTGTGGAATTACTCCATCTCCTTCTGGCTCTGATTCTGGCTCCACATCATCTTGAGGCTCTTCAACTGTATCAACTACTGGCTCGGCTATTGGGAGGTCCGGAGTTGATGTTTGTCGAACATCTGTCCTTCCAATTAGCACTTCCTCCCCCTCTGAAGATGAAGTAGATCCTTCAACTTCAATTGAAGGCACTCTCCTCAAGACATCCTTCCTCTTCCTGGGAGCTGGTCTTGGCTTCTCTTCCAACTTGGGTACATATCCAATAGGTAAGAGGTGGTTCCTGTGCAATGTCCTTACACGTCCCTCACCATTCTCCTGTCTAACCACATATGCTGGAATTCCAGGATTAGGCTGGTCCATTACAATATAAGGCTCTTCCTCCCACTTATTGGACAGTTTGTGTTTCCCTTTGAATGCCACAATCTTTACTAAAACCCGATCTCCAATGTTTAATACTGCTTCTCGTACATTGCTATCATAATTTCTTTTCTGTTTATCCTTAGCTTTTGTAGAGTATGTCGCTGCTAGCTCATAAGCTTTTGTGAGTCGCTGCTTCATCTCCTGCACATATGTCGTTGTGGAACTGGACTCTGTTCCCAAGTCAATGCCAAACGCTAGGTCCACTGGCAATCTAGGATTCCGTCCAAACATTAGGAAATACGGACTCTGACCCGTAGATTCCTGACGAGTGCAGTTGTAGGCATGCACCATGCTCGCAACGTGAGCTTTCCAATTCTTCTTTTGCTCTGGTGATAAAGTTCCTAGCATCCCAAGTAGTGTCCGATTAAATCTTTCACACAGGCCGTTTCCCATTGGGTGATAAGGACTAGTGTGTGATTTCTCTACCCCTGTGATACTACAGAGCTCCTTCATCAGATGGCTTTCAAAATTGGGACCCTGGTCCGAGTGTATCCTCCGAGGTAATCCATAGTGAACTACAAACTGGTTGAAGAAAACCTCGGCGGTAGTTCGAGCAGTCATGTTGCGAGTAGGTACCGCTACCGCATATCGCGTAAAATGATCTGTAAATACCAAAATATTCTCGACTCCACCCTTAGAAGTTTCCAGTGAGAGAAAATCCATACAGACAAGCTCTAATAGTTGAAAGGTGTTGATCGATACAAGAGGCGCACATGTCCTAGCTGGTGTTTTCCTTAGCACACAACGATCACATGCCTTTATCCACTCCTCAATGTCCTTAGCCATTCCAATCCAATAAAATCGATCCCTAACTAAAGATACAGTTCTGTCACGACCCTGATGTCCCATGTCGTTGTGCAGCATGGTTAGCACCGTGCTAACTTTTGACCTTGGTAATAGAATCTGGCTTCTGTTTTCTCCATCTATGGTAAGATTTCTGCATAACAACCCATCTTTCATCTTTAGTCGGTCATAATTCTTCAGCATGACTAAGTGACCTGATACTGGGGGTATGTTGTCCTTCTTCGGCTTGTTTCCTGTCTTGACAAATGGTATCCAAAACCTAAGTAAAGGATCCTTCTGTTGATCTTCTTTGAGTTCAGGTAACAAATGTGGAGTCGAAGATAAAGGCGTATCATCAGTCTCCTTGACAACTTGAGCTGACATGGCGATGGTCTCAATGTAAGGAGAAACTGTAATGTTCTTGCTCAAAGCCTTGACAACATCTTCTGAAATGGTTACCATTTCTTCTGCATCCTTCTGCAAGGAAGGGTGACGAGACATCCCATCAGCATCTGCATTGCTGCTCCCTGGCCGGTACTGGATGCTGAAGTTGAAATTGGCTAAAGCCGCAACCCATCTCTGAGATGTCGCATCCATCTTCGCAGAAGATAAAACATACGTCAGCGGATTATTGTCAGTGATGGCTGTAAATGGGCATGCTATGAGGTAGTCTGCGAATTTGTCTGTTACAGCCCACTTAAGAGCAAGGAACTCCAAGCGGTGCGCTGGGTACCGTCGTTCTGCTCTAGTCAACCCACGGCTGGCATATGCTATTACCCGCTTAACTCCATTCTGTTGCTGATACAACACAGCTCCTAGTCCAAGTCCTGAGGCATCTGTATGAAGAACAAAAGACTGTGAAAAATCTGGGTAACTGACAATAGGAGGTCCTGAAAGACAATTCTTCAAAGTCTGGAATGCCTGTTCCTGTTCCTCCTCCCATTTCCACGGACGTGGTGTATCCTCTTTCTTCTTTGCATTCTTCCTTTTCTTCTCAGGTGGTGTCATGAGGATGGTAAGAGGTCGAGCTATCTTTGAAAAGTCTTGAATAAATCGACGATAATAGCCAACGAACCCAAGGAACTTCCTCACATCATCCGAGTTCTCAGGTCGTGGCCATGCTGTCACTCTCTCTACCTTGTCTGGGTCTGGCTCTATCCCATGCTCTGACACAATATGTCCAACATACTTGACCTTTCTCCGGAAGAAAGAACATTTGTCAGGAGCAAGCTTCATCCCACACTCGGAGACACGGTTAAACACAAGATCCAAGCGGTGTAGGTGGTCGTTGAATGTCTTGGAGAAGATAATCACGTCGTCAATGTAGACGTAACAGTACTTGGTGTGCAGGCCCATCAAAGCTTCCTCCATCAACCTCTGATAGGTAGCCGGAGCATTGGCGAGGCCAAAAGGCATCCGCATGTACTCATAGAATCCTAAGGGTCCTACTGTGAAGGCGGTTCGCTCCTTATGCTCAGGATGGATCTCCACTTGATGGTAACCTGACTTCATGTCGACAGTTGAGAAGAACCTGTTGCCCGCTAAGTTGTCTAGGATCTCATCTATGCGCGGAAGTGCATAGGCATCCTTCACAGTTCTATCATTGAGTTGGCGATAGTCCACACGAAGACGAAGTTTTCCGTTCTTCTTGCGTACTAAAACGATGTTTGAAGACCATGGAGAGTGGGATCTCCGTATCACTCCAGCTGCTATCAACTGATGGAGATGATTCCTCCCCTCGTCAAACATGGACGGTGGAATGCGTCGGCATCTCTGCTTGAAGGGTATTTCATTAGTCAACTCGATCCTATGCTTCACTAGTGATGTATGTCCAAGATCAGTGTCACCAGTCGAAAAGATACCACGATGTTGTTCCAAGAGAAGTTTACCCTGTGCAATCTCATCCGATGTCAATCCATCAGTGCAGACTTCTATCTTTTCCATGACGTCATCGTCTGATATATCAGGAACATTTTCTGAAGTAGATTCCTCTACCGTAACTGGCTGCATCTCACACAGTATGGCTCTCGGCTGAATGGTTACTGTATCTGTCGATAAGTTAGTGATATGGACCTTCACGTTTCCATTCATACCATAACTGTATGGAACGAGTGTTGGAGTAATGTCCAAGTCCTTTGGGATACGAGAAGTAGCACTGGGTTGCAGGACAGCACAAACTGGTGGATAAGCTAAGTGCTTTCCGGTTATTCCATCCATCATAACTTCTGAGTTGGGCTTGAGGGTAATGGTTGTATCTCCAGCATACCTCACAATAGCTAAACGGTGATTTCTTCTCTCCAACTCCCTCTCCCGTAGAACCATACATCTAAATGACAAGTATAATGGCGTAGTAAGTTTGGCCTTCTGTAAAAATGTTGAACCATAACTTTCACTTACCCTTTCCATCACAACACTCAAAATGTTGGTTCCAACAAGTATAGGTACACTCAAATTATAGGGGCTGTCTGGGACCACAAGAAATATGCCACAATCAATCCTACTATCTTCACCACACAGGCCTGTCCCCTCAAAGGTAATAGATGCTTCAACAAATCCTTCATAGGGTAAAACCTGTCCATCCGCACACTCAATCTTAAGAATGGAACTCAAAGGCTTGATTTCCAAGTGTTGTAGATGCTGGTGATAAAAACTTTTGCCGATAGTTGATACAGTTGAACCCGAGTCCATAAGAGCTCTCGCCTGTGTTCCTTCAACTATCACAGTTGATTCTGTAGCAGGTCCAAGTAAATCAGGTGGCTGCTCGCTGGTGCGGTCCCGTCGTGTCTCACGGCCTATCGTCTGCCCCTTGATGATGGCCGCTGGTTGTTTAAAGATTTCGTTCTGGTGTCCAGTCTGACCCTACACCCCAAGGCTATATGGCCTACCTGACCACATCTAAAACATACTGGTTCCTGGTTCATATCCTTAGGTGGTGCAGAATCAGGATATCCATATCCTCCAAAACTCTGGAAATCCCGACTGTTGTCTCCAAAAGATGCAGTCTGTTGTTGATATGGTTGCTGGTGTTGGGCAAATCTGTTTGATGTTGTCCGATCTGTATGTTGCTGAGGCTGTCTATCCTTCTGCGGATACTTCTTCTTATGCTGAAACTGTCGTTCCTTCAGTGCCTTAACATCTACAGCAAGCTGTTGAACTATCCCCTTAATCTCTTGTATTCCTCCCTCCTCAGCTAAAGGCATGTCCACAGCCGCCTTCGAAATGGCTCCAGATTTCTTGGGAACTTTCTCATCAGTTTGACGCTGGCTCTGATCTTCTTCAAAACGACGTATAGCTATGCGTAAATCATCAAAATCCTTGATGCAGTCTACCAAATGTGCAGTAATATCCTTCAAGTGTGAACGTAGACCCTGCCACAGCATAGTACACAGCATAACATTAGAATGGTTCTTATCTACTTGCCCTCCATCCACAGCTTTGTGAAGTAAAGTCTCCAGTCTACAGCTCCAAGATGATACACTTCCATCTGGTTCCTGTCGAGCACTGTAAAACTTGGCAAGGTACATCTCTGTCTTCACTACTGTACCATAAATGCTATCCATCTTTGCTAAAACCTCACCAGTAGTAGCAGAAGCTGGCAGTATGGACCTCACTCTAAGTGCTTCTCCTTTTAAGGAACTTCTAATGGCTTGTGCTATAGCATGATCTGGGTGCCCTTCCTTGACAATACACTCCACTTCCTTTCTCCAGACATCATATGGTACATCCTTCTTGCCATTTTCACCTGAGAAATGAGATATCTTGGGAAAATGCTGAATGGCAGAAGTAGTGTACTGGGTATGAAGCAACGCCTGCATTTTCTCCTTGTTATCTTCATCCTGATCTGTCTGCTGCTTGTCAACCGAATGAACATGATCTCTCATCCATTCCTCAAAATCCTCTAGTGTGTCAAGTTTAGGTTTTATCCCTATAGCATTGAAATGATCAATCAACTTCTTTCCTTCCTCCTTTGTTAAATCCGACATGATGAAATATATCAAGATAATCAATACACGGAAACTAACAACAAACATAGATTCAATGAGAGAAAAAAAATGTTTGATGCTGAAACAAAATGTGTATAGAAAAGTCTAGACAAATGAAAATAAACAGCAATATTCCATATCATATATGATACCATAAGAATGATATCAGCTGTAGCAATGGTACAATGCAAGTAATTATAAACACAAAAGCCCAGAAACACTACAATAACACACAAAACACTATAACAGGGAACATATAAGAGTAAAACTATGAACTCTATACTGATATCACAGATATAAACAACTAATTTGACTGAAAATTTAGAAAATAAATAAATAAATAAGTAAATATCAATAAGTCAATATACCTAGATCTGTACTAAAGAGGAAAAAAAATGCGAGAAAAATAAATGTATATTCAAGTAAATAACCTACTCCGTAATAAAAATTTGAAAAAAAATCACAGAAAAAAAAAATATGGCAAAGTTCTGCAAAAATATAACTCACCAAAAAAACAATGAGTATTTATAAACAATATCACCACATTTATATAGATTTGATGTCAATATCTGAAAAAAAACCTGGAAAGAAATATTTCACAGTAATATCACAGTATTACGTATGCATATTTCGAAGTTACAAGTCAACAAAGTAAATACATATAGACTAATTCAGTAATCTTTGCAAAAACTGTTCACATGAAAATTATGAAATAAACGACATCAATAAATTAGAAAAAGTCAATGTAATCCAGTTTGGATGAATGTCTATAACGGCAATGTCGATCTTCTGAAATCACACAATATTGTCAGAACACATAAATACCTGAAGACGCTGGAATGTTGCAACAAGTCATTAGTTTAATGGAAAGTTCAACGGCAAGTCATAAAAACACTCACATTCTGCTGCCATATTCGATGATCATAGTCACCTGCGCGGTTGAATCAAGAACCACCACTGTACTGATGTAAAAAATAGTCTCCATCAAGCAGACGCTTGAATACTGACCTTCACCCGATCAGCTGGTGTTTGCGCACACGTACATTGTGAACGTATACGTACATCCCACAAAGTCGCTGTCAGGCGACAACTGTTACTGCGATTATCGCTAGAGCAAACACATCATGCCTGTAAGTCGAATACCGTCGAATCAGAGATCACTGGAGGCTCCAAATGTAACCGTGTTGCTTTTCATACAAGATAAAAGCCGGTAGTAAGATGATGAGTTCTTTATTCTGAAGAGTTTCGACTAAGTATTACACACAGCACATGTTGTACAAAACGTGAACACGAACGAGAACCAATACGGAAAGGAATGGAATGTAATGTACCGGTAGTCACTCTGGAATAAATATATAAAAATATACTAGACACTGAGTAGCACGAACAGTAGAACTTGCACACACATACATAACTAAGGGAGATAACTCGCTATTATAATTTACATAAATAATTCCATTTTAGATAGAATTACTAAAATATCACAATAGATATAACCTTTACAATATTAAACATTTACAAATTCATTGACTCTAATTAAATAATATTAATAATAACTTCTTACGAAGTATTATAACATTATAGTTAAATTCATAAGAATTACAGCTATATAAATGATCTACAGCCTATCATATATATACATCATTGAAGAATATAAGTTACGTAAATATTACATAACATTAACCATTTATAAATAAAATATCTTAAATACCTGTGTGTGGCACAGAGCCATCCTACCCAATACTTCCAAGTTCTCTGTCAATATCTTTCTCTTTCAATATATTCTAAAATAATATAAATAACTATTTACTACATGTACTCTGATTACAAATAGATGAATATATTTCAAGAATCAAAATAACCATTTTCAAAACTATCAACTTTACACATTTACCTCTAGCTCTATAAATGAAATTACAGAAATAAGAAAATAACTAATTTTACCAAATACTTCAAAATCATCAATTATCTAAATTAGCTATACTTATAAAAATCAAAGAAATAATAGAAATAATAGAAACTTACTTTAACCTGTCTAAAATCTTGAACCAGGAAAATATACTTGTGGTCAGCTTGACCGACAGGAGTCTAACTACCCTAACAATAGCATTCCCGCCAAAAGTGACCAACAAAGGAAATAAAAATAGTGACCAATAAAACACAAGAAAAGGACATAGACTTTGGACTTAGATCACAGGGTGTAAACTGTAACACAAAATACAGCAAGACATAACACAGAGAACACAAAACATCACACCCTGTAACATGTAACGCCAATAAACGACAAAGACATACACAATACATTCTGGGCACATTTAAACAGACATCTGAACACAAATATCACATTTAATATATAAAATGATAAAAACTAATAAAATTAGACCCTGTTACATATAACTTTTTTATTTTATATATATTATATAGTATTAGTACTCGAGCTTCGATGGGAACACCCGTTTATATATCAACATGATTTAGGGCACATTGTGTTTAAACGTCGGTCACACCACAATAAATACGATATCTTTAAGTCAAAATCATTACAAAAATCTGAGTTTCAAATCTTCACGACAAATGGTTATAACGAGATTTAAAATTTACCCAATGCTTTAAACCAGATCACAGTCGAATATTTGCCGAGTACAAAGTTATCTATTACAGCTGTGTGAATGTTTACATACAAACGTTGTGTATACGATTCAATGACGCGTACAATCGGGAAACAGTGTTCACCAGTATACTTGTAAACTATATATGTACGATTCGAGACAAACATTCGGAAAGTAATCAAGAAACACATTATCAATGTCTTTATTTAGTATTACAAACCTGTAAAACCCTATACGTATTCCTTTTAACACTGATAAATCCGTGGAAGCATAGGATATGTCGGTTACAAATGGCGAACAGGTTAACTATTTAAAGCGCCCCCTACAGTATACTGCGTACGTGTGTATACATTTAATACACCTATCTACTACATGGGCCTATACAGTCGAGCGGTCTAGGTCAAGATTTCCAACCAAAACATCCCGAGTTCGACTCTCGCACAAAACAGTCAGAAATTTAATGCTAAAAGTTAACAATTTTCAGTGTCTAACATACTCGAGAGACGTTAAAAATACGTCCGGTCGCTTCAAAAACAAATGAAAAATGAAATAAAATGAAAAAATTAATCTGCAAAAATTCGATTAACCAATCAAATTACCCGATTACAATTGAAGGTGTCAGAGGGTATAAATACAAGTGCGAAAGAACCAAAAAGTCATTCTTAGGCTGCCACTTGGAGGAGTAAGTCAGAAGAAAGTAATAGACACTTGAAACAGTACGGACGGAACGAAAAGGTAAGTTTCAGTCCAATTATACAATTTGTAAGTTTATGAACGTCTGAGGTGTTTGTCACACATGAATTGAGTGTACTGGATTAGGGCGGTGTCACAAGTCCACAACGGAAAGAGGGCGTTTTAAAGTGACATGTCCCCGCGATATCCAGGAATATCTTTCCGGCCAATAATTCATGTGGACCCATCGGGTGATGCTCCGTTTCTGGTGACAGAATCGTTGATGTTCTTCGTACGAACGCCATAGGACCTCGGTCCTTTAATCAGACACACTAACGAAACAACAACTTATAGCTAATAAAATATCTTATTAACTTCTATTTATATCTTTAAAAAGTGTGCAACATTTAAAAATTAAATTGCAAGGCTGAGGTGTTTGTCACACATGAATTGAGTGTACTGGATTAGGGCGATGTCACAAGTCCACAACGGAAAGAGGGCGTTTTAAAGTGACATGTCCCCGCGATATCCAGGAACATCTTTCCGACCAATAATTCATGTGGGCCCATAGGGTGATGCTCCGTTTCTGGTGACAGAAGCGTTGATGTTCTTCGTACGAACACCATAGGACTTCGGTCCTTTAGTCAGTTCATAGCTACTTAAAAACGTCTGCTCGCTTCAAAATCTATGATACATCTGATGCAAAAATTGCAAAACATATCTCAAAAAAAAAAAAAAAAAAAAAATTGTATCAACCAATCATAAGAAGGGAATTACGTCATTGAAAGAAAGGTTATAAATATAGACGTGAAACCGATCAAACTTCATTCTGCAGTAAAAACTAGAGGAGAACAAATCGGTAAATTTTAGTAGTACAAAAGTGAGGATACGAGCGCAGGGTCACCCGGTGCATTCCCTATATAATCCTTACCACCTCCCTGGCACCTCCCTAGTGGCACCCCCCTTGACAGGGGGGTACCGATGACGTCACAAATGGAGGGTTATCCAGTGCATAAAAATGACCCTCAGGGGGTACCGATGATGTAACGGACGGTCACGCCTCCTCCCCGTCAGGGGGGTACCGCGACCACCGATGTTGTCATGTAATGACGTGTTTGGATTTTCCAATCTATTTCGACCGATTGCATCACGGTATGAAATAGACAAAACATGAATGGACATGTCATACAATTGTCGTAACCAGGTCACATAATCCGTGTAATACGGCGAGACATTTTAGTACATAACATTGTCTTGTTGTTATTCATCACCCTACATATATATTCAATTGTAAGTGTTATATATATAACTTTTTTATTTTATATATATTATATAGTATTAGTACTCGAGCTTCGATGGGAACACCCGTTTATATATCAACATGATTTAGGGCACATTGTGTTTAAACGTCGGTCACACCACAATAAATACGATATCTTTAAGTCAAAATCATTACAAAAATCTGAGTTTCAAATCTTCACGACAAATGGTTATAACGAGATTTAAAATTTACCCAATGCTTTAAACCAGATCACAGTCGAATATTTGCCGAGTACAAAGTTATCTATTACAGCTGTGTGAATGTTTACATACAAACGTTGTGTATACGATTCAATGACGCGTACAATCGGGAAACAGTGTTCACCAGTATACTTGTAAACTATATATGTACGATTCGAGACAAACATTCGGAAAGTAATCAAGAAACACATTATCAATGTCTTTATTTAGTATTACAAACCTGTAAAACCCTATACGTATTCCTTTTAACACTGATAAATCCGTGGAAGCATAGGATATGTCGGTTACAAATGGCGAACAGGTTAACTATTTAAAGCGCCCCCTACAGTATACTGCGTACGTGTGTATACATTTAATACACCTATCTACTACATGGGCCTATACAGTCGAGCGGTCTAGGTCAAGATTTCCAACCAAAACATCCCGAGTTCGACTCTCGCACAAAACAGTCAGAAATTTAATGCTAAAAGTTAACAATTTTTCAGTGTCTAACATACTCGAGAGACGTTAAAAATACGTCCGGTCGCTTCAAAAACAAATGAAAAATGAAATAAAATGAAAAAATTAATCTGCAAAAATTCGATTAACCAATCAAATTACCCGATTACAATTGAAGGTGTCAGAGGGTATAAATACAAGTGCGAAAGAACCAAAAAGTCATTCTTAGGCTGCCACTTGGAGGAGTAAGTCAGAAGAAAGTAATAGACACTTGAAACAGTACGGACGGAACGAAAAGGTAAGTTTCAGTCCAATTATACAATTTGTAAGTTTATGAACGTCTGAGGTGTTTGTCACACATGAATTGAGTGTACTGGATTAGGGCGGTGTCACAAGTCCACAACGGAAAGAGGGCGTTTTAAAGTGACATGTCCCCGCGATATCCAGGAACATCTTTCCGGCCAATAATTCATGTGGACCCATCGGGTGATGCTCCGTTTCTGGTGACAGAATCGTTGATGTTCTTCGTACGAACGCCATAGGACCTCGGTCCTTTAATCAGACACACTAACGAAACAACAACTTATAGCTAATAAAATATCTTATTAACTTCTATTTATATCTTTAAAAAGTGTGCAACATTTAAAAATTAAATTGCAAGGCTGAGGTGTTTGTCACACATGAATTGAGTGTACTGGATTAGGGCGATGTCACAAGTCCACAACGGAAAGAGGGCGTTTTAAAGTGACATGTCCCCGCGATATCCAGGAACATCTTTCCGACCAATAATTCATGTGGGCCCATAGGGTGATGCTCCGTTTCTGGTGACAGAAGCGTTGATGTTCTTCGTACGAACACCATAGGACTTCGGTCCTTTAGTCAGTTCATAGCTACTTAAAAACGTCTGCTCGCTTCAAAATCTATGATACATCTGATGCAAAAATTGCAAAACATATCTCAAAAAAAAAAAAAAAAAAAAAATTGTATCAACCAATCATAAGAAGGGAATTACGTCATTGAAAGAAAGGTTATAAATATAGACGTGAAACCGATCAAACTTCATTCTGCAGTAAAAACTAGAGGAGAACAAATCGGTAAATTTTAGTAGTACAAAAGTGAGGATACGAGCGCAGGGTCACCCGGTGCATTCCCTATATAATCCTTACCACCTCCCTGGCACCTCCCTAGTGGCACCCCCCTTGACAGGGGGGTACCGATGACGTCACAAATGGAGGGTTATCCAGTGCATAAAAATGACCCTCAGGGGGTACCGATGATGTAACGGACGGTCACGCCTCCTCCCCGTCAGGGGGGTACCGCGACCACCGATGTTGTCATGTAATGACGTGTTTGGATTTTCCAATCTATTTCGACCGATTGCATCACGGTATGAAATAGACAAAACATGAATGGACATGTCATACAATTGTCGTAACCAGGTCACATAATCCGTGTAATACGGCGAGACATTTTAGTACATAACATTGTCTTGTTGTTATTCATCACCCTACATATATATTCAATTGTAAGTGTTATATATATAACTTTTTTATTTTATATATATTATATAGTATTAGTACTCGAGCTTCGATGGGAACACCCGTTTATATATCAACATGATTTAGGGCACATTGTGTTTAAACGTCGGTCACACCACAATAAATACGATATCTTTAAGTCAAAATCATTACAAAAATCTGAGTTTCAAATCTTCACGACAAATGGTTATAACGAGATTTAAAATTTACCCAATGCTTTAAACCAGATCACAGTCGAATATTTGCCGAGTACAAAGTTATCTATTACAGCTGTGTGAATGTTTACATACAAACGTTGTGTATACGATTCAATGACGCGTACAATCGGGAAACAGTGTTCACCAGTATACTTGTAAACTATATATGTACGATTCGAGACAAACATTCGGAAAGTAATCAAGAAACACATTATCAATGTCTTTATTTAGTATTACAAACCTGTAAAACCCTATACGTATTCCTTTTAACACTGATAAATCCGTGGAAGCATAGGATATGTCGGTTACAAATGGCGAACAGGTTAACTATTTAAAGCGCCCCCTACAGTATACTGCGTACGTGTGTATACATTTAATACACCTATCTACTACATGGGCCTATACAGTCGAGCGGTCTAGGTCAAGATTTCCAACCAAAACATCCCGAGTTCGACTCTCGCACAAAACAGTCAGAAATTTAATGCTAAAAGTTAACAATTTTTCAGTGTCTAACATACTCGAGAGACGTTAAAAATACGTCCGGTCGCTTCAAAAACAAATGAAAAATGAAATAAAATGAAAAAATTAATCTGCAAAAATTCGATTAACCAATCAAATTACCCGATTACAATTGAAGGTGTCAGAGGGTATAAATACAAGTGCGAAAGAACCAAAAAGTCATTCTTAGGCTGCCACTTGGAGGAGTAAGTCAGAAGAAAGTAATAGACACTTGAAACAGTACGGACGGAACGAAAAGGTAAGTTTCAGTCCAATTATACAATTTGTAAGTTTATGAACGTCTGAGGTGTTTGTCACACATGAATTGAGTGTACTGGATTAGGGCGGTGTCACAAGTCCACAACGGAAAGAGGGCGTTTTAAAGTGACATGTCCCCGCGATATCCAGGAACATCTTTCCGGCCAATAATTCATGTGGACCCATCGGGTGATGCTCCGTTTCTGGTGACAGAATCGTTGATGTTCTTCGTACGAACGCCATAGGACCTCGGTCCTTTAATCAGACACACTAACGAAACAACAACTTATAGCTAATAAAATATCTTATTAACTTCTATTTATATCTTTAAAAAGTGTGCAACATTTAAAAATTAAATTGCAAGGCTGAGGTGTTTGTCACACATGAATTGAGTGTACTGGATTAGGGCGATGTCACAAGTCCACAACGGAAAGAGGGCGTTTTAAAGTGACATGTCCCCGCGATATCCAGGAACATCTTTCCGACCAATAATTCATGTGGGCCCATAGGGTGATGCTCCGTTTCTGGTGACAGAAGCGTTGATGTTCTTCGTACGAACACCATAGGACTTCGGTCCTTTAGTCAGTTCATAGCTACTTAAAAACGTCTGCTCGCTTCAAAATCTATGATACATCTGATGCAAAAATTGCAAAACATATCTCAAAAAAAAAAAAAAAAAAAAAATTGTATCAACCAATCATAAGAAGGGAATTACGTCATTGAAAGAAAGGTTATAAATATAGACGTGAAACCGATCAAACTTCATTCTGCAGTAAAAACTAGAGGAGAACAAATCGGTAAATTTTAGTAGTACAAAAGTGAGGATACGAGCGCAGGGTCACCCGGTGCATTCCCTATATAATCCTTACCACCTCCCTGGCACCTCCCTAGTGGCACCCCCCTTGACAGGGGGGTACCGATGACGTCACAAATGGAGGGTTATCCAGTGCATAAAAATGACCCTCAGGGGGTACCGATGATGTAACGGACGGTCACGCCTCCTCCCCGTCAGGGGGGTACCGCGACCACCGATGTTGTCATGTAATGACGTGTTTGGATTTTCCAATCTATTTCGACCGATTGCATCACGGTATGAAATAGACAAAACATGAATGGACATGTCATACAATTGTCGTAACCAGGTCACATAATCCGTGTAATACGGCGAGACATTTTAGTACATAACATTGTCTTGTTGTTATTCATCACCCTACATATATATTCAATTGTAAGTGTTATATATATAACTTTTTTATTTTATATATATTATATAGTATTAGTACTCGAGCTTCGATGGGAACACCCGTTTATATATCAACATGATTTAGGGCACATTGTGTTTAAACGTCGGTCACACCACAATAAATACGATATCTTTAAGTCAAAATCATTACAAAAATCTGAGTTTCAAATCTTCACGACAAATGGTTATAACGAGATTTAAAATTTACCCAATGCTTTAAACCAGATCACAGTCGAATATTTGCCGAGTACAAAGTTATCTATTACAGCTGTGTGAATGTTTACATACAAACGTTGTGTATACGATTCAATGACGCGTACAATCGGGAAACAGTGTTCACCAGTATACTTGTAAACTATATATGTACGATTCGAGACAAACATTCGGAAAGTAATCAAGAAACACATTATCAATGTCTTTATTTAGTATTACAAACCTGTAAAACCCTATACGTATTCCTTTTAACACTGATAAATCCGTGGAAGCATAGGATATGTCGGTTACAAATGGCGAACAGGTTAACTATTTAAAGCGCCCCCTACAGTATACTGCGTACGTGTGTATACATTTAATACACCTATCTACTACATGGGCCTATACAGTCGAGCGGTCTAGGTCAAGATTTCCAACCAAAACATCCCGAGTTCGACTCTCGCACAAAACAGTCAGAAATTTAATGCTAAAAGTTAACAATTTTTCAGTGTCTAACATACTCGAGAGACGTTAAAAATACGTCCGGTCGCTTCAAAAACAAATGAAAAATGAAATAAAATGAAAAAATTAATCTGCAAAAATTCGATTAACCAATCAAATTACCCGATTACAATTGAAGGTGTCAGAGGGTATAAATACAAGTGCGAAAGAACCAAAAAGTCATTCTTAGGCTGCCACTTGGAGGAGTAAGTCAGAAGAAAGTAATAGACACTTGAAACAGTACGGACGGAACGAAAAGGTAAGTTTCAGTCCAATTATACAATTTGTAAGTTTATGAACGTCTGAGGTGTTTGTCACACATGAATTGAGTGTACTGGATTAGGGCGGTGTCACAAGTCCACAACGGAAAGAGGGCGTTTTAAAGTGACATGTCCCCGCGATATCCAGGAACATCTTTCCGGCCAATAATTCATGTGGACCCATCGGGTGATGCTCCGTTTCTGGTGACAGAATCGTTGATGTTCTTCGTACGAACGCCATAGGACCTCGGTCCTTTAATCAGACACACTAACGAAACAACAACTTATAGCTAATAAAATATCTTATTAACTTCTATTTATATCTTTAAAAAGTGTGCAACATTTAAAAATTAAATTGCAAGGCTGAGGTGTTTGTCACACATGAATTGAGTGTACTGGATTAGGGCGATGTCACAAGTCCACAACGGAAAGAGGGCGTTTTAAAGTGACATGTCCCCGCGATATCCAGGAACATCTTTCCGACCAATAATTCATGTGGGCCCATAGGGTGATGCTCCGTTTCTGGTGACAGAAGCGTTGATGTTCTTCGTACGAACACCATAGGACTTCGGTCCTTTAGTCAGTTCATAGCTACTTAAAAACGTCTGCTCGCTTCAAAATCTATGATACATCTGATGCAAAAATTGCAAAACATATCTCAAAAAAAAAAAAAAAAAAAAATTGTATCAACCAATCATAAGAAGGGAATTACGTCATTGAAAGAAAGGTTATAAATATAGACGTGAAACCGATCAAACTTCATTCTGCAGTAAAAACTAGAGGAGAACAAATCGGTAAATTTTAGTAGTACAAAAGTGAGGATACGAGCGCAGGGTCACCCGGTGCATTCCCTATATAATCCTTACCACCTCCCTGGCACCTCCCTAGTGGCACCCCCCTTGACAGGGGGGTACCGATGACGTCACAAATGGAGGGTTATCCAGTGCATAAAAATGACCCTCAGGGGGTACCGATGATGTAACGGACGGTCACGCCTCCTCCCCGTCAGGGGGGTACCGCGACCACCGATGTTGTCATGTAATGACGTGTTTGGATTTTCCAATCTATTTCGACCGATTGCATCACGGTATGAAATAGACAAAACATGAATGGACATGTCATACAATTGTCGTAACCAGGTCACATAATCCGTGTAATACGGCGAGACATTTTAGTACATAACATTGTCTTGTTGTTATTCATCACCCTACATATATATTCAATTGTAAGTGTTATATATATAACTTTTTTATTTTATATATATTATATAGTATTAGTACTCGAGCTTCGATGGGAACACCCGTTTATATATCAACATGATTTAGGGCACATTGTGTTTAAACGTCGGTCACACCACAATAAATACGATATCTTTAAGTCAAAATCATTACAAAAATCTGAGTTTCAAATCTTCACGACAAATGGTTATAACGAGATTTAAAATTTACCCAATGCTTTAAACCAGATCACAGTCGAATATTTGCCGAGTACAAAGTTATCTATTACAGCTGTGTGAATGTTTACATACAAACGTTGTGTATACGATTCAATGACGCGTACAATCGGGAAACAGTGTTCACCAGTATACTTGTAAACTATATATGTACGATTCGAGACAAACATTCGGAAAGTAATCAAGAAACACATTATCAATGTCTTTATTTAGTATTACAAACCTGTAAAACCCTATACGTATTCCTTTTAACACTGATAAATCCGTGGAAGCATAGGATATGTCGGTTACAAATGGCGAACAGGTTAACTATTTAAAGCGCCCCCTACAGTATACTGCGTACGTGTGTATACATTTAATACACCTATCTACTACATGGGCCTATACAGTCGAGCGGTCTAGGTCAAGATTTCCAACCAAAACATCCCGAGTTCGACTCTCGCACAAAACAGTCAGAAATTTAATGCTAAAAGTTAACAATTTTTCAGGATCCAGAGTTTAAGTAAATCAGCTCTCGACACCCTGGCCGCTACTCTCTTGATTCGGCGATGATAGTTTCGTTAGATATCTTCTTTAGTTTAGGAAGTACATGAATCGATCGATGTTTCAATCTGTTCGTCATGTAATTGGTGATACGGGATTTCATGGTCTTGATGAATCTGACGGCTGATAGGAATGCCTCTACCATTTTTGTTATGTTCTTGATAAGTACCGCAACACTGGAAACGAAATTTGTCAAATAGATGACAGTCATCAGGAAACCATTGAAAGCATCGTTCTGTTTTGTGGTGTCCATGTCCAACGGGTAATCGATCAAAGGTACCATATTTTTAAACTACGTATGGATATCCTTCAGTCTTCTAATATTTAAAAACTTCACTTCACAAAAATATCGAAACATATAATATCATCTTATATTAATCGCGCTAGCTTATCCAGATGGAAACGCGCGAGGGCCTTACTGTTGGAGGAAACCGGAGTACCCGGCGAAGAGGTACGATGCCGGGCGTGTGACAACATACCTTTTCACGTTGTAAGGTGTTGAGATGTGGACTTCACGTTGTTTGGTATGTTTTTCGATAGCTTCTTTGGTTCATATTGTAGGATCCAGAGTTTAAGTAAATCAGCTCTCGACACCCTGGCCGCTACTCTCTTGATGCGGCGATGATAGTTTCGTTAGATATCTTCTTTAGTTTAGGAAGTACATGAATCGATCGATGTTTCAATCTGGGCGTCATGTAATTGGTGATACGGGATTTCATGGTCTTGATGAATCTGACGGCTGATAGGAATACCTCTACCATTTTTGTTATGTTCTTGATAAGTACCGCAACACTGGAAACGAAATTTGTCAAATAGATGACCGTCATCAGGAAACCATTGAAAGCATCGTTCTGTTTTGTGGTGTCCATGTCCAACGGGTAATCGACTAAAGGTATCATATTTTTAAACTACGTATGGATATCCTTCAGTCTTCTAATATTTAAAAACTTCACTTCACAAAAATATCGAAACATATAATATCATCTTATATTAATCGCGCTAGCTTGTCCAGATGGAAACGCACGAGGGGTCTTACTGTTGGAGGAAACCGGAGTACCCGGCGAAGAGGTACGATGCCGGGCGTGTGACAACATACCTTTTCACGTTGTAAGGTGTTGAGATGTGGACTTCACGTTGTTTGGTATGTTTTTCGATAGCTTCTTTGGTTCATATTATAGGATCCAGAGTTTAAGTAAATCAGCTCTCGACACCCTGGCCGCTACTCTCTTGATGCGGCGATGATAGTTTCGTTAGATATCTTCTTTAGTTTAGGAAGTACATGAATCGATCGATGTTTCAATCTGGGCGTCATGTAATTGGTGATACGGGATTTCATGGTCTTGATGAATCTGACGGCTGATAGGAATACCTCTACCATTTTTGTTATCTTCTTGATAAGTACCGCAACACTGGAAACGAAATTTGTCAAATAGATGACCGTCATCAGGAAACCATTGAAAGCATCGTTCTGTTTTGTGGTGTCCATGTCCAACGGGTAATCGACTAAAGGTATCATATTTTTAAACTACGTATGGATATCCTTCAGTCTTCTAATATTTAAAAACTTCATTTCACAAAAATATCGAAACATATAATATCATCTTATATTAATCGCGCTAGCTTGTGCAGATGGAAACGCACGAGGGGTCTTACTGTTGGAGGAAACTGGAGTACCCGGCGAAGAGGTACGATGCCGGGCGTGTGACAACATACCTTTTCACGTTGTAAGGTGTTGAGATGTGGACTTCACGTTGTTTGGTATGTTTTTCGATAGCTTCTTTGGTTCATATTGTAGGATCCAGAGTTTAAGTAAATCAGCTCTCGACACCCTGGCCGCTACTCTCTTGATGCGGCGATGATAGTTTCGTTAGATATCTTCTTTAGTTTAGGAAGTACATGAATCGATCGATGTTTCAATCTGGGCGTCATGTAATTGGTGATACGGGATTTCATGGTCTTGATGAATCTGACAGCTGATAGGAATACCTCTACCATTTTTGTTATCTTCTTGATAAGTACCGCAACACTGGAAACGAAATTTGTCAAATAGATGACCGTCATCAGGAAACCATTGAAAGCATCGTTCTGTTTTGTGGTGTCCATGTCCAACGGGTAATCGACTAAAGGTATCATATTTTTAAACTACGTATGGATATCCTTCAGTCTTCTAATATTTAAAAACTTCATTTCACAAAAATATCGAAACATATAATATCATCTTATATTAATCGCGCTAGCTTGTGCAGATGGAAACGCACGAGGGGTCTTACTGTTGGAGGAAACTGGAGTACCCGGCGAAGAGGTACGATGCCGGGCGTGTGACAACATACCTTTTCACGTTGTAAGGTGTTGAGATGTGGACTTCACGTTGTTTGGTATGTTTTTCGATATCTTCTTTGGTTCATATTGTAGGATCCAGAGTTTAAGTAAATCAGCTCTCGACACCCTGGCCGCTACTCTCTTGATTCGGCGATGATAGTTTCGTTAGATATCTTCTTTAGTTTAGGAAGTGCATGAATCGATCGATGTTTCAATCTGGGCGTCATGTAATTGGTGATACGGGATTTCATGGTCTTGATGATTCTTATGGCTGATAGGAATACCTCCACCATTTTTGTTATGTTCTTGATAAGTACCGCAACACTGGAAACGAAATTGGTCAAACAGATGACAGTCATCAGGAAACCATTGAAAGCATCGTTCTGTTTTGTGGTGTCCATGTCCATCGGGTAATCGACTAAAGGTACCATATTTTTAAATTACGTATGGATATCCTTCAGTCTTCTAATATTTAAAAACTTCATTTCACAAAAATATCGAAACATATAATATCATCTTATATTAATCGCGCTAGCTTGTCCAGACGGAAACGCGCGAGGGGTCTTACTGTTTGAGGAAACCGGAGTACCTGGCGAAAAGGTACGTTGTTGGGCAGGAGACCACATACCTTTTCACGTCCTAGTAGTAGGGAAAGTGAGGTTTCTGGGCCACCTCTCCCCACTATATAAAATATAGTACCACCCAGTACCACACTGAGTAGGATAGAGTGGTACAGTAACGTTACAGGTTTTCCGTAGTTGATATATATTTGGATTGCAAAACGATTGCATCACGTTTGGAAATAAAAAAAATATGGTCTTGATGATTGTTACGGCTGATATGATTTTTGTTCCCTTCTTGATAACTACCGCAACACTCCAAACGAACTTTTACAACAGACGACAGTCATCAGGAAACAATTGAAAGCATCGTTTTGTTTTGTGGTGTCCACGTCCAACTGGTAAACGACTAAATGTGCCATTTTTTTTTAATTATGTATGAACTTCGTTCTTTCTTGTAAATGTAAATGTTCAAATTTAAATGTTTGAAAACTTCATTTCACAAAAAATTCGAAACATGTCATATCATCTTATATTAATCGCGCTAGCTTGTCCAGATTGAAATGCGCGAGGGGTCTTACTCATGGAGGAAATCGGAGTACCCGGCGAAGAGGTACGTGGCGTTAGTGTGAATTACCTTCGTAAAGTTGTTGAAATACATAAAATATTGATAACAAGATAACTTTTCACAACAATAGGTATTCTTGCAGGATGCATCTGAGAATAAGACACGGAACGCTTGATATCCACATTACAACCATTTATTTTCTAGCTGATGGGGAAAATTACAAAAGTTCGCGAGACCATCGTTCGTCATATCAATATTGGAAAGGTCTTCGTAAGAAAAAAACCTCAACAGGTCACCCTTTTTAAATCAGAAATTTTAAGGGTGTTGAGATTTTGACTTAACTTTGTTTGGTATGTTTTTCGATAGCTTCTTTGGTTCACATGTAGGATCCAGAGTTGAAGTAAATCAGCTCTCGACACCCTGGCCGCTACTCTCTTGATGCGGCGATGATAGTTTCGTTACAACTCTTCATTAGTTTAGAAAGTACATGAATCGATCGATGTTTCAATCTGGGCGTCGTGTAATTGGTCATACTTCATTTAAGGGTCTTGATGATTCTTACGGCCGATAGGAATGCCTCCACCATTTTTGTTATGTTCTTGATAAGTACCGCAACACTCCAAACGAACTTTGTCAAACAGACGATAGTCATCAGGAAACAATTGAAAGCATCGTTCTGTTCTGTGGTGTCCATGTCCAACGGGTAATCGACTAAAGGTGCCATCTTTTTTAAATTACGTATGGATTTCCTTCATTCCTCTAATATTTAAAAACTTCATTTCACAAAAAAAATCGAAACATATAATATCATCTTATATTAATCGCGCTAGCTTGTCCAGATGGAAACGCGCGAGGGGTCTTACTGTTGGAGGAAACCGGAGTACCCGGCGAAGAGGTACGATGCCGGGCGTGTGACAACATACCTTTTCACGTTGTAAGGTGTTGAGATGTGGACTTCACGTTGTTTGGTATGTTTTTCGATAGCTTCTTTGGTTCATATTGTAGGATCCAGAGTTTAAGTAAATCAGCTCTCGACACCCTGGCCGCTACTCTCTTGATGCGGCGATGATAGTTTCGTTAGATATCTTCTTTAGTTTAGGAAGTACATGAATCGATCGATGTTTCAATCTGGGCGTCATGTAATTGGTGATACGGGATTTCATGGTCTTGATGAATCTGACGGCTGATAGGAATACCTCTACCATTTTTGTTATCTTCTTGATAAGTACCGCAACACTGGAAACGAAATTTGTCAAATAGATGACCGTCATCAGGAAACCATTGAAAGCATCGTTCTGTTTTGTGGTGTCCATGTCCAACGGGTAATCGGCTAAAGGTATCATATTTTTAAACTACGTATGGATATCCTTCAGTCTTCTAATATTTAAAAACTTCATTTCACAAAAATATCGAAACATATAATATCATCTTATATTAATCGCGCTAGCTTGTGCAGATGGAAACGCACGAGGGGTCTTACTGTTGGAGGAAACTGGAGTACCCGGCGAAGAGGTACGATGCCGGGCGTGTGACAACATACCTTTTCACGTTGTAAGGTGTTGAGATGTGGACTTCACGTTGTTTGGTATGTTTTTCGATAGCTTCTTTGGTTCATATTGTAGGATCCAGAGTTTAAGTAAATCAGCTCTCGACACCCTGGCCGCTACTCTCTTGATTCGGCGATGATAGTTTCGTTAGATATCCTCTTTAGTTTAGGAAGTGCATGAATCGATCGATGTTTCAATCTGGGCGTCATGTAATTGGTGATACGGGATTTCATGGTCTTGATGATTCTTATGGCTGATAGGAATACCTCCACCATTTTTGTTATGTTCTTGATAAGTACCGCAACACTGGAAACGAAATTGGTCAAACAGAAGACAGTCATCAGGAAACCATTGAAAGCATCGTTCTGTTTTGTGGTGTCCATGTCCATCGGGTAATCGACTAAAGGTACCATATTTTTAAATTACGTATGGATATCCTTCAGTCTTCTAATATTTAAAAACTTCATTTCACAAAAATATCGAAACATATAATATCATCTTATATTAATCGCGCTAGCTTGTCCAGATGGAAACGCGCGAGGGGTCTTACTGTTGGAGGAAACTGGAGTACCCGGCGAAGAGGTACGATGCCTGGCGTGTGACAACATACCTTTTCACGTTGTAAGGTGTTGAGATGTGGACTTCACGTTGTTTGGTATGTTTTTCGATAGCTTCTTTGGTTCACATGTAGGATCCAGAGTTGAAGTAAATCAGCTCTCGACACCCTGGCCGCTACTCTCTTGATTCGGCGATGATAGTTTCGTTACAACTCTTCATTAGTTTAGAAAGTACATGAATCGATCGATGTTTCAATCTGGGCGTCGTGTAATTGGTCATACTTCATTTAAGGGTCTTGATGATTCTTACGGCCGATAGGAATGCCTCCACCATTTTTGTTATGTTCTTGATAAGTACCGCAACACTCCAAACGAACTTTGTCAAACAGACGATAGTCATCAGGAAACAATTGAAAGCATCGTTCTGTTCTGTGGTGTCCATGTCCAACGGGTAATCGACTACAGGTGCCATCTTTTTTAAATTACGTATGGATTTCCTTCATTCCTCTAATATTTAAAAACTTCATTTCACAAAAAAAAATCGAAACATATAATATCATCTTATATTAATCGCGCTAGCTTGTCCAGATGGAAACGCACGAGGGGTCTTACTGTTGGAGGAAACCGGAGTACCCGGCGAAGAGGTACGATGTCGGGCGTGTGACAACATACCTTTTCACGTTGTAAGGTGTTGAGATGTGGAGTTCACGTTGTTTGGTATGTTTTTCGATAGCTTCTTTGGTTCATATTGTAGGATCCAGAGTTTAAGTAAATCAGCTCTCGACACCCTGGCCGCTACTCTCTTGATTCGGCGATGATAGTTTCGTTAGATATCTTCTTTAGTTTAGGAAGTGCATGAATCGATCGATGTTTCAATCTGGGCGTCATGTAATTGGTGATACGGGATTTCATGGTCTTGATGATTCTTATGGCTGATAGGAATACCTCCACCATTTTTGTTATGTTCTTGATAAGTACCGCAACACTGGAAACGAAATTGGTCAAACAGAAGACAGTCATCAGGAAACCATTGAAAGCATCGTTCTGTTTTGTGGTGTCCATGTCCATCGGGTAATCGACTAAAGGTACCATATTTTTAAATTACGTATGGATATCCTTCAGTCTTCTAATATTTAAAAACTTCATTTCACAAAAATATCGAAACATATAATATCATCTTATATTAATCGCGCTAGCTTGTCCAGATGGAAACGCGCGAGGGGTCTTACTGTTGGAGGAAACTGGAGTACCCGGCGAAGAGGTACGATGCCTGGCGTGTGACAACATACCTTTTCACGTTGTAAGGTGTTGAGATGTGGACTTCACGTTGTTTGGTATGTTTTTCGATAGCTTCTTTGGTTCACATGTAGGATCCAGAGTTGAAGTAAATCAGCTCTCGACACCCTGGCCGCTACTCTCTTGATTCGGCGATGATAGTTTCGTTACAACTCTTCATTAGTTTAGAAAGTACATGAATCGATCGATGTTTCAATCTGGGCGTCGTGTAATTGGTCATACTTCATTTAAGGGTCTTGATGATTCTTACGGCCGATAGGAATGCCTCCACCATTTTTGTTATGTTCTTGATAAGTACCGCAACACTCCAAACGAACTTTGTCAAACAGACGATAGTCATCAGGAAACAATTGAAAGCATCGTTCTGTTCTGTGGTGTCCATGTCCAACGGGTAATCGACTACAGGTGCCATCTTTTTTAAATTACGTATGGATTTCCTTCATTCCTCTAATATTTAAAAACTTCATTTCACAAAAAAAAAATCGAAACATATAATATCATCTTATATTAATCGCGCTAGCTTGTCCAGATGGAAACGCGCGAGGGGTCTTACTGTTGGAGGAAACCGGAGTACCCGGCGAAGAGGTACGATGTCGGGCGTGTGACAACATACCTTTTCACGTTGTAAGGTGTTGAGATGTGGACTTCACGTTGTTTGGTATGTTTTTCGATAGCTTCTTTGGTTCATATTGTAGGATCCAGAGTTTAAGTAAATCAGCTCTCGACACCCTGGCCGCTACTCTCTTGATTCGGCGATGATAGTTTCGTTAGATATCTTCTTTAGTTTAGGAAGTACATGAATCGATCGATGTTTCAATCTGGGCGTCATGTAATTGGTGATACGGGATTTCATGGTCTTGATGAATCTTACGGATGATAGGAATACCTCTACCATTTTTGTTATGTTCTTGATAAGTACCGCAACACTGGAAACGAAATTTGTCAAATAGATGACAGTCATCAGGAAACCATTGAAAGCATCGTTCTGTTTTGTGGTGTCCATGTCCAACGGGTAATCGATCAAAGGTACCATATTTTTAAATTACGTATGGATATCCTTCAGTCTTCTAATATTTAAAAACTTCATTTCACAAAAATATCGAAACATATAATATCATCTTATATTAATCGCGCTAGCTTGTCCAGATGGAAACGCGCGAGGGGTCTTACTGTTTGAGGAAACTGGAGTACCCGGCGAAGAGGTACGATGCCGGGCGTGTGACAACATACCTTTTCACTTTGTAAGGTGTTGAGATGTGGACTTCACGTTGTTTGGTATGTTTTTCGATAGCTTCTTTGGTTCATATTGTAGGATCCAGAGTTTAAGTAAATCAGCTCTCGACACCCTGGCCGCTACTCTCTTGATGCGGCGATGATAGTTTCGTTAGATATCTTCTTTAGTTTAGGAAGTACATGAATCGATCGATGTTTCAATCTGGGCGTCATGTAATTGGTGATACGGGATTTCATGGTCTTGATGAATCTGACGGCTGATAGGAATACCTCTACCATTTTTGTTATGTTCTTGATAAGTACCGCAACACTGGAAACGAAATTTGTCAAATAGATGACCGTCATCAGGAAACCATTGAAAGCATCGTTCTGTTTTGTGGTGTCCATGTCCAACGGGTAATCGACTAAAGGTACCATATTTTTAAATTACGTATGGATATCCTTCAGTCTTCTAATATTTAAAAACTTCATTTCACAAAAATATCGAAACATATAATATCATCTTATATTAATCGCGCTAGCTTGTCCAGATGGAAACGCACGAGGGGTCTTACTGTTTGAGGAAACCGGAGTACCCGGCGAAGAGGTACGATGCCGGGCGTGTGACAACATACCTTTTCACGTTGTAAGGTGTTGAGATGTGGACTTCACGTTGTTTGGTATGTTTTTCGATAGCTTCTTTGGTTCATATTGTAGGATCCAGAGTTGAAGTAAATCAGCTCTCGACACCCTGGCCGCTACTCTCTTGATGCGGCGATGATAGTTTCGTTACAACTCTTCATTAGTTTAGGAAGTACATGAATCGATCGATGTTTCAATCTGGGAGTCATGTAATTGGTGATACGGGATTTCATGGTCTTGATGAATCTGACGGCTGATAGGAATACCTCTACCATTTTTGTTATGTTCTTGATAAGTACCGCAACACTGGAAACGAAATTTGTCAAATAGATGACCGTCATCAGGAAACCATTGAAAGCATCGTTCTGTTTTGTGGTGTCCATGTCCAACGGGTAATCGACTAAAGGTATCATATTTTTAAACTACGTATGGATATCCTTCAGTCTTCTAATATTTAAAAACTTCATTTCACAAAAATATCGAAACATATAATATCATCTTATATTAATCGCGCTAGCTTGTCCAGATGGAAACGCACGAGGGGTCTTACTGTTGGAGGAAACCGGAGTACCCGGCGAAGAGGTACGATGCCGGGCGTGTGACAACATACCTTTTCACGTTGTAAGGTGTTGAGATGTGGACTTCACGTTGTTTGGTATGTTTTTCGATAGCTTCTTTGGTTCATATTATAGGATCCAGAGTTTAAGTAAATCAGCTCTCGACACCCTGGCCGCTACTCTCTTGATTCGGCGATGATAGTTTCGTTAGATATCTTCTTTAGTTTAGGAAGTACATGAATCGATCGATGTTTCAATCTGGGCGTCATGTAATTGGTGATACGGGATTTCATGGTCTTGATGAATCTTACGGATGATAGGAATACCTCTACCATTTTTGTTATGTTCTTGATAAGTACCGCAACACTGGAAACGAAATTTGTCAAATAGATGACCGTCATCAGGAAACCATTGAAAGCATCGTTCTGTTTTGTGGTGTCCATGTCCAACGGGTAATCGACTAAAGGTATCATATTTTTAAACTACGTATGGATATCCTTCAGTCTTCTAATATTTAAAAACTTCATTTCACAAAAATATCGAAACATATAATATCATCTTATATTAATCGCGCTAGCTTGTGCAGATGGAAACGCACGAGGGGTCTTACTGTTGGAGGAAACTGGAGTACCCGGCGAAGAGGTACGATGCCGGGCGTGTGACAACATACCTTTTCACGTTGTAAGGTGTTGAGATGTGGACTTCACGTTGTTTGGTATGTTTTTCGATAGCTTCTTTGGTTCATATTGTAGGATCCAGAGTTTAAGTAAATCAGCTCTCGACACCCTGGCCGCTACTCTCTTGATGCGGCGATGATAGTTTCGTTAGATATCTTCTTTAGTTTAGGAAGTACATGAATCGATCGATGTTTCAATCTGGGCGTCATGTAATTGGTGATACGGGATTTCATGGTCTTGATGAATCTTACGGATGATAGGAATACCTCTACCATTTTTGTTATGTTCTTGATAAGTACCGCAACACTGGAAACGAAATTTGTCAAATAGATGACAGTCATCAGGAAACCATTGAAAGCATCGTTCTGTTTTGTGGTGTCCATGTCCATCGGGTAATCGACTAAAGGTACCATATTTTTAAATTACGTATGGATATCCTTCAGTCTTCTAATATTTAAAAACTTCATTTCACAAAAATATCGAAACATATAATATCATCTTATATTAATCGCGCTAGCTTGTCCAGATGGAAACGCGCGAGGGGTCTTACTGTTGGAGGAAACTGGAGTACCCGGCGAAGAGGTACGATGCCTGGCGTGTGACAACATACCTTTTCACGTTGTAAGGTGTTGAGATGTGGACTTCACGTTGTTTGGTATGTTTTTCGATAGCTTCTTTGGTTCACATGTAGGATCCAGAGTTGAAGTAAATCAGCTCTCGACACCCTGGCCGCTACTCTCTTGATTCGGCGATGATAGTTTCGTTACAACTCTTCATTAGTTTAGAAAGTACATGAATCGATCGATGTTTCAATCTGGGCGTCGTGTAATTGGTCATACTTCATTTAAGGGTCTTGATGATTCTTACGGCCGATAGGAATGCCTCCACCATTTTTGTTATGTTCTTGATAAGTACCGCAACACTCCAAACGAACTTTGTCAAACAGACGATAGTCATCAGGAAACAATTGAAAGCATCGTTCTGTTCTGTGGTGTCCATGTCCAACGGGTAATCGACTACAGGTGCCATCTTTTTTAAATTACGTATGGATTTCCTTCATTCCTCTAATATTTAAAAACTTCATTTCACAAAAAAAAAATCGAAACATATAATATCATCTTATATTAATCGCGCTAGCTTGTCCAGATGGAAACGCGCGAGGGGTCTTACTGTTGGAGGAAACCGGAGTACCCGGCGAAGAGGTACGATGTCGGGCGTGTGACAACATACCTTTTCACGTTGTAAGGTGTTGAGATGTGGACTTCACGTTGTTTGGTATGTTTTTCGATAGCTTCTTTGGTTCATATTGTAGGATCCAGAGTTTAAGTAAATCAGCTCTCGACACCCTGGCCGCTACTCTCTTGATTCGGCGATGATAGTTTCGTTAGATATCTTCTTTAGTTTAGGAAGTACATGAATCGATCGATGTTTCAATCTGGGCGTCATGTAATTGGTGATACGGGATTTCATGGTCTTGATGAATCTTACGGATGATAGGAATACCTCTACCATTTTTGTTATGTTCTTGATAAGTACCGCAACACTGGAAACGAAATTTGTCAAATAGATGACAGTCATCAGGAAACCATTGAAAGCATCGTTCTGTTTTGTGGTGTCCATGTCCAACGGGTAATCGATCAAAGGTACCATATTTTTAAATTACGTATGGATATCCTTCAGTCTTCTAATATTTAAAAACTTCATTTCACAAAAATATCGAAACATATAATATCATCTTATATTAATCGCGCTAGCTTGTCCAGATGGAAACGCGCGAGGGGTCTTACTGTTTGAGGAAACTGGAGTACCCGGCGAAGAGGTACGATGCCGGGCGTGTGACAACATACCTTTTCACGTTGTAAGGTGTTGAGATGTGGACTTCACGTTGTTTGGTATGTTTTTCGATAGCTTCTTTGGTTCATATTGTAGGATCCAGAGTTTAAGTAAATCAGCTCTCGACACCCTGGCCGCTACTCTCTTGATGCGGCGATGATAGTTTCGTTAGATATCTTCTTTAGTTTAGGAAGTACATGAATCGATCGATGTTTCAATCTGGGCGTCATGTAATTGGTGATACGGGATTTCATGGTCTTGATGAATCTGACGGCTGATAGGAATACCTCTACCATTTTTGTTATGTTCTTGATAAGTACCGCAACACTGGAAACGAAATTTGTCAAATAGATGACCGTCATCAGGAAACCATTGAAAGCATCGTTCTGTTTTGTGGTGTCCATGTCCAACGGGTAATCGACTAAAGGTACCATATTTTTAAACTACGTATGGATATCCTTCAGTCTTCTAATATTTAAAAACTTCATTTCACAAAAATATCGAAACATATAATATCATCTTATATTAATCGCGCTAGCTTGTCCAGATGGAAACGCACGAGGGGTCTTACTGTTTGAGGAAACCGGAGTACCCGGCGAAGAGGTACGATGCCGGGCGTGTGACAACATACCTTTTCACGTTGTAAGGTGTTGAGATGTGGACTTCACGTTGTTTGGTATGTTTTTCGATAGCTTCTTTGGTTCATATTGTAGGATCCAGAGTTGAAGTAAATCAGCTCTCGACACCCTGGCCGCTACTCTCTTGATGCGGCGATGATAGTTTCGTTACAACTCTTCATTAGTTTAGGAAGTACATGAATCGATCGATGTTTCAATCTGGGAGTCATGTAATTGGTGATACGGGATTTCATGGTCTTGATGAATCTGACGGCTGATAGGAATACCTCTACCATTTTTGTTATGTTCTTGATAAGTACCGCAACACTGGAAACGAAATTTGTCAAATAGATGACCGTCATCAGGAAACCATTGAAAGCATCGTTCTGTTTTGTGGTGTCCATGTCCAACGGGTAATCGACTAAAGGTATCATATTTTTAAACTACGTATGGATATCCTTCAGTCTTCTAATATTTAAAAACTTCATTTCACAAAAATATCGAAACATATAATATCATCTTATATTAATCGCGCTAGCTTGTCCAGATGGAAACGCACGAGGGGTCTTACTGTTGGAGGAAACCGGAGTACCCGGCGAAGAGGTACGATGCCTGGCGTGTGACAACATACCTTTTCACGTTGTAAGGTGTTGAGATGTGGACTTCACGTTGTTTGGTATGTTTTTCGATAGCTTCTTTGGTTCATATTATAGGATCCAGAGTTTAAGTAAATCAGCTCTCGACACCCTGGCCGCTACTCTCTTGATTCGGCGATGATAGTTTCGTTAGATATCTTCTTTAGTTTAGGAAGTACATGAATCGATCGATGTTTCAATCTGGGCGTCATGTAATTGGTGATACGGGATTTCATGGTCTTGATGAATCTTACGGATGATAGGAATACCTCTACCATTTTTGTTATGTTCTTGATAAGTACCGCAACACTGGAAACGAAATTTGTCAAATAGATGACCGTCATCAGGAAACCATTGAAAGCATCGTTCTGTTTTGTGGTGTCCATGTCCAACGGGTAATCGACTAAAGGTATCATATTTTTAAACTACGTATGGATATCCTTCAGTCTTCTAATATTTAAAAACTTCACTTCACAAAAATATCGAAACATATAATATCATCTTATATTAATCGCGCTAGCTTGTCCAGATGGAAACGCGCGAGGGGTCTTACTGTTTGAGGAAACCGGAGTACCCGGTGAAGAGGTACGATGCCGGGCGTGTGACAACATACCTTTTCACGTTGTAAGGTGTTGAGATGTGGACTTCACGTTGTTTGGTATGTTTTTCGATAGCTTCTTTGGTTCATATTGTAGGATCCAGAGTTTAAGTAAATCAGCTCTCGACACCCTGGCCGCTACTCTCTTGATGCGGCGATGATAGTTTCGTTAGATATCTTCTTTAGTTTAGGAAGTACATGAATCGATCGATGTTTCAATCTGGGAGTCATGTAATTGGTGATACGGGATTTCATGGTCTTGATGAATCTGACGGCTGATAGGAATACCTCTACCATTTTTGTTATGTTCTTGATAAGTACCGCAACACTGGAAACGGAATTTGTCAAATAGATGACCGTCATCAGAAAACCATTGAAAGCATCGTTCTGTTTTGTGGTGTCCATGTCCAACGGGTAATCGACTAAAGGTATCATATTTTTAAACTACGTATGGATATCCTTCAGTCTTCTAATATTTAAAAACTTCATTTCACAAAAATATCGAAACATATAATATCATCTTATATTAATCGCGCTAGCTTGTCCAGATGGAAACGCACGAGGGGTCTTACTGTTGGAGGAAACCGGAGTACCCGGCGAAGAGGTACGATGCCGGGCGTGTGACAACATACCTTTTCACGTTGTAAGGTGTTGAGATGTGGACTTCACGTTGTTTGGTATGTTTTTCGATATCTTCTTTGGTTCATATTGTAGGATCCAGAGTTTAAGTAAATCAGCTCTCGACACCCTGGCCGCTACTCTCTTGATTCGGCGATGATAGTTTCGTTAGATATCTTCTTTAGTTTAGGAAGTGCATGAATCGATCGATGTTTCAATCTGGGCGTCATGTAATTGGTGATACGGGATTTCATGGTCTTGATGATTCTTATGGCTGATAGGAATACCTCCACCATTTTTGTTATGTTCTTGATAAGTACCGCAACAATGGAAACGAAATTGGTCAAACAGATGACAGTCATCAGGAAACCATTGAAAGCATCGTTCTGTTTTGTGGTGTCCATGTCCATCGGGTAATCGACTAAAGGTACCATATTTTAAAATTACGTATGGATATCCTTCAGTCTTCTAATATTTAAAAACTTCATTTCACAAAAATATCGAAACATATAATATCATCTTCTATTAATCGCGCTAGCTTGTCCAGATGGAAACGCGCGAGGGGTCTTACTGTTGGAGGAAACTGGAGTACCCGGCGAAGAGGTACGATGCCTGGCGTGTGACAACATACCTTTTCACGTTGTAAGGTGTTGAGATGTGGACTTCACGTTGTTTGGTATGTTTTTCGATAGCTTCTTTGGTTCACATGTAGGATCCAGAGTTGAAGTAAATCAGCTCTCGACACCCTGGCCGCTACTCTCTTGATTCGGCGATGATAGTTTCGTTACAACTCTTCATTAGTTTAGAAAGTACATGAATCGATCGATGTTTCAATCTGGGCGTCGTGTAATTGGTCATACTTCATTTAAGGGTCTTGATGATTCTTACGGCCGATAGGAATGCCTCCACCATTTTTGTTATGTTCTTGATAAGTACCGCAACACTCCAAACGAACTTTGTCAAACAGACGATAGTCATCAGGAAACAATTGAAAGCATCGTTCTGTTCTGTGGTGTCCATGTCCAACGGGTAATCGACTACAGGTGCCATCTTTTTTAAATTACGTATGGGTTTCCTTCATTCCTCTAATATTTAAAAACTTCATTTCACAAAAAAAAATCGAAACATATAATATCATCTTATATTAATCGCGCTAGCTTGTCCAGATGGAAACGCGCGAGGGGTCTTACTGTTGGAGGAAACCGGAGTACCCGGCGAAGAGGTACGATGCCGGGCGTGTGACAACATACCTTTTCACGTTGTAAGGTGTTGAGATGTGGACTTCACGTTGTTTGGTATGTTTTTCGATATCTTCTTTGGTTCATATTGTAGGATCCAGAGTTTAAGTAAATCAGCTCTCGACACCCTGGCCGCTACTCTCTTGATTCGGCGATGATAGTTTCGTTAGATATCTTCTTTAGTTTAGGAAGTGCATGAATCGATCGATGTTTCAATCTGGGCGTCATGTAATTGGTGATACGGGATTTCATGGTCTTGATGATTCTTATGGCTGATAGGAATACCTCCACCATTTTTGTTATGTTCTTGATAAGTACCGCAACAATGGAAACGAAATTGGTCAAACAGATGACAGTCATCAGGAAACCATTGAAAGCATCGTTCTGTTTTGTGGTGTCCATGTCCATCGGGTAATCGACTAAAGGTACCATATTTTAAAATTACGTATGGATATCCTTCAGTCTTCTAATATTTAAAAACTTCATTTCACAAAAATATCGAAACATATAATATCATCTTCTATTAATCGCGCTAGCTTGTCCAGATGGAAACGCGCGAGGGGTCTTACTGTTGGAGGAAACTGGAGTACCCGGCGAAGAGGTACGATGCCTGGCGTGTGACAACATACCTTTTCACGTTGTAAGGTGTTGAGATGTGGACTTCACGTTGTTTGGTATGTTTTTCGATAGCTTCTTTGGTTCACATGTAGGATCCAGAGTTTAAGTAAATCAGCTCTCGACACCCTGGCCGCTACTCTCTTGATTCGGCGATGATAGTTTCGTTACAACTCTTCATTAGTTTAGAAAGTACATGAATCGATCGATGTTTCAATCTGGGCGTCGTGTAATTGGTCATACTTCATTTAAGGGTCTTGATGATTCTTACGGCCGATAGGAATGCCTCCACCATTTTTGTTATGTTCTTGATAAGTACCGCAACACTCCAAACGAACTTTGTCAAACAGACGATAGTCATCAGGAAACAATTGAAAGCATCGTTCTGTTCTGTGGTGTCCATGTCCAACGGGTAATCGACTACAGGTGCCATCTTTTTTAAATTACGTATGGATTTCCTTCATTCCTCTAATATTTAAAAACTTCATTTCACAAAAAAAAATCGAAACATATAATATCATCTTATATTAATCGCGCTAGCTTGTCCAGATGGAAACGCGCGAGGGGTCTTACTGTTGGAGGAAACCGGAGTACCCGGCGAAGAGGTACGATGTCGGGCGTGTGACAACATACCTTTTCACGTTGTAAGGTGTTGAGATGTGGACTTCACGTTGTTTGGTATGTTTTTCGATAGCTTCTTTGGTTCATATTGTAGGATCCAGAGTTTAAGTAAATCAGCTCTCGACACCCTGGCCGCTACTCTCTTGATGCGGCGATGATAGTTTCGTTAGATATCTTCTTTAGTTTAGGAAGTACATGAATCGATCGATGTTTCAATCTGGGCGTCATGTAATTGGTGATACGGGATTTCATGGTCTTGATGAATCTTACGGATGATAGGAATACCTCTACCATTTTTGTTATGTTCTTGATAAGTACCGCAACACTGGAAACGAAATTTGTCAAATAGATGACAGTCATCAGGAAACCATTGAAAGCATCGTTCTGTTTTGTGGTGTCCATGTCCAACGGGTAATCGACTAAAGGTACCATATTTTTAAACTACGTATGGATATCCTTCAGTCTTCTAATATTTAAAAACTTCATTTCACAAAAATATCGAAACATATAATATCATCTTATATTAATCGCGCTAGCTTGTCCAGATGGAAACGCACGAGGGGTCTTACTGTTTGAGGAAACCGGAGTACCCGGCGAAGAGGTACGATGCCGGGCGTGTGACAACATACCTTTTCACGTTGTAAGGTGTTGAGATGTGGACTTCACGTTGTTTGGTATGTTTTTCGATAGCTTCTTTGGTTCATATTGTAGGATCCAGAGTTGAAGTAAATCAGCTCTCGACACCCTGGCCGCTACTCTCTTGATGCGGCGATGATAGTTTCGTTACAACTCTTCATTAGTTTAGGAAGTACATGAATCGATCGATGTTTCAATCTGGGAGTCATGTAATTGGTGATACGGGATTTCATGGTCTTGATGAATCTGACGGCTGATAGGAATACCTCTACCATTTTTGTTATGTTCTTGATAAGTACCGCAACACTGGAAACGAAATTTGTCAAATAGATGACCGTCATCAGGAAACCATTGAAAGCATCGTTCTGTTTTGTGGTGTCCATGTCCAACGGGTAATCGACTAAAGGTATCATATTTTTAAACTACGTATGGATATCCTTCAGTCTTCTAATATTTAAAAACTTCATTTCACAAAAATATCGAAACATATAATATCATCTTATATTAATCGCGCTAGCTTGTCCAGATGGAAACGCACGAGGGGTCTTACTGTTGGAGGAAACCGGAGTACCCGGCGAAGAGGTACGATGCCGGGCGTGTGACAACATACCTTTTCACGTTGTAAGGTGTTGAGATGTGGACTTCACGTTGTTTGGTATGTTTTTCGATAGCTTCTTTGGTTCATATTATAGGATCCAGAGTTTAAGTAAATCAGCTCTCGACACCCTGGCCGCTACTCTCTTGATTCGGCGATGATAGTTTCGTTAGATATCTTCTTTAGTTTAGGAAGTACATGAATCGATCGATGTTTCAATCTGGGCGTCATGTAATTGGTGATACGGGATTTCATGGTCTTGATGAATCTTACGGATGATAGGAATACCTCTACCATTTTTGTTATGTTCTTGATAAGTACCGCAACACTGGAAACGAAATTTGTCAAATAGATGACCGTCATCAGGAAACCATTGAAAGCATCGTTCTGTTTTGTGGTGTCCATGTCCAACGGGTAATCGACTAAAGGTATCATATTTTTAAACTACGTATGGATATCCTTCAGTCTTCTAATATTTAAAAACTTCACTTCACAAAAATATCGAAACATATAATATCATCTTATATTAATCGCGCTAGCTTGTCCAGATGGAAACGCGCGAGGGGTCTTACTGTTTGAGGAAACCGGAGTACCCGGTGAAGAGGTACGATGCCGGGCGTGTGATAACATACCTTTTCACGTTGTAAGGTGTTGAGATGTGGACTTCACGTTGTTTGGTATGTTTTTCGATAGCTTCTTTGGTTCATATTGTAGGATCCAGAGTTTAAGTAAATCAGCTCTCGACACCCTGGCCGCTACTCTCTTGATGCGGCGATGATAGTTTCGTTAGATATCTTCTTTAGTTTAGGAAGTACATGAATCGATCGATGTTTCAATCTGGGAGTCATGTAATTGGTGATACGGGATTTCATGGTCTTGATGAATCTGACGGCTGATAGGAATACCTCTACCATTTTTGTTATGTTCTTGATAAGTACCGCAACACTGGAAACGGAATTTGTCAAATAGATGACCGTCATCAGAAAACCATTGAAAGCATCGTTCTGTTTTGTGGTGTCCATGTCCAACGGGTAATCGACTAAAGGTATCATATTTTTAAACTACGTATGGATATCCTTCAGTCTTCTAATATTTAAAAACTTCATTTCACAAAAATATCGAAACATATAATATCATCTTATATTAATCGCGCTAGCTTGTCCAGATGGAAACGCACGAGGGGTCTTACTGTTGGAGGAAACCGGAGTACCCGGCGAAGAGGTACGATGCCGGGCGTGTGACAACATACCTTTTCACGTTGTAAGGTGTTGAGATGTGGACTTCACGTTGTTTGGTATGTTTTTCGATAGCTTCTTTGGTTCATATTGTAGGATCCAGAGTTGAAGTAAATCAGCTCTCGACACCCTGGCCGCTACTCTCTTGATGCGGCGATGATAGTTTCGTTACAACTCTTCATTAGTTTAGGAAGTACATGAATCGATCGATGTTTCAATCTGGGAGTCATGTAATTGGTGATACGGGATTTCATGGTCTTGATGAATCTGACGGCTGATAGGAATACCTCTACCATTTTTGTTATGTTCTTGATAAGTACCGCAACACTGGAAACGAAATTTGTCAAATAGATGACCGTCATCAGGAAACCATTGAAAGCATCGTTCTGTTTTGTGGTGTCCATGTCCAACGGGTAATCGACTAAAGGTATCATATTTTTAAACTACGTATGGATATCCTTCAGTCTTCTAATATTTAAAAACTTCATTTCACAAAAATATCGAAACATATAATATCATCTTATATTAATCGCGCTAGCTTGTCCAGATGGAAACGCACGAGGGGTCTTACTGTTGGAGGAAACCGGAGTACCCGGCGAAGAGGTACGATGCCGGGCGTGTGACAACATACCTTTTCACGTTGTAAGGTGTTGAGATGTGGACTTCACGTTGTTTGGTATGTTTTTCGATAGCTTCTTTGGTTCATATTATAGGATCCAGAGTTTAAGTAAATCAGCTCTCGACACCCTGGCCGCTACTCTCTTGATTCGGCGATGATAGTTTCGTTAGATATCTTCTTTAGTTTAGGAAGTACATGAATCGATCGATGTTTCAATCTGGGCGTCATGTAATTGGTGATACGGGATTTCATGGTCTTGATGAATCTTACGGATGATAGGAATACCTCTACCATTTTTGTTATGTTCTTGATAAGTACCGCAACACTGGAAACGAAATTTGTCAAATAGATGACCGTCATCAGGAAACCATTGAAAGCATCGTTCTGTTTTGTGGTGTCCATGTCCAACGGGTAATCGACTAAAGGTATCATATTTTTAAACTACGTATGGATATCCTTCAGTCTTCTAATATTTAAAAACTTCACTTCACAAAAATATCGAAACATATAATATCATCTTATATTAATCGCGCTAGCTTGTCCAGATGGAAACGCGCGAGGGGTCTTACTGTTTGAGGAAACCGGAGTACCCGGTGAAGAGGTACGATGCCGGGCGTGTGACAACATACCTTTTCACGTTGTAAGGTGTTGAGATGTGGACTTCACGTTGTTTGGTATGTTTTTCGATAGCTTCTTTGGTTCATATTGTAGGATCCAGAGTTTAAGTAAATCAGCTCTCGACACCCTGGCCGCTACTCTCTTGATGCGGCGATGATAGTTTCGTTAGATATCTTCTTTAGTTTAGGAAGTACATGAATCGATCGATGTTTCAATCTGGGAGTCATGTAATTGGTGATACGGGATTTCATGGTCTTGATGAATCTGACGGCTGATAGGAATACCTCTACCATTTTTGTTATGTTCTTGATAAGTACCGCAACACTGGAAACGGAATTTGTCAAATAGATGACCGTCATCAGAAAACCATTGAAAGCATCGTTCTGTTTTGTGGTGTCCATGTCCAACGGGTAATCGACTAAAGGTATCATATTTTTAAACTACGTATGGATATCCTTCAGTCTTCTAATATTTAAAAACTTCATTTCACAAAAATATCGAAACATATAATATCATCTTATATTAATCGCGCTAGCTTGTCCAGATGGAAACGCGCGAGGGGTCTTACTGTTGGAGGAAACCGGAGTACCCGGCGAAGAGGTACGATGCCGGGCGTGTGACAACATACCTTTTCACGTTGTAAGGTGTTGAGATGTGGACTTCACGTTGTTTGGTATGTTTTTCGATATCTTCTTTGGTTCATATACTGAAACGAAAAAGAAACGCAACATGGAAAATTGTGATTAATTTTGTATTAAATATACATATCTGTATAAAAATCGCGGAAATAAACATGCACCCTGCCTAACACCCATACCAATCTTCAAAATCACCCAAGTGTGACTAGAGACCTATGCACTTCCGGCGCGGTAAAAACATCAAAAACCGTGCCTGTACAAACATATGCGTTCTTTTTTCATTCAAACCAGTATCAATTCATCACTAACATTGAGCCACATCATCGCCAATACTTTTACAAACAATAATTCCTTTTACAATTATGCCACGGTTATCAAAGGTTGATAGAGGACGTGCTATAGCGATGCTTCTGGCAGGGAACACGCAACTTCACGTCGCTCGACAATTCAGAGTTCACAAATCGACTATTAGTCGATTAGTTTCACGTCTTAACGCAACAGGAAGAGTCGATGACCAGCCGAGATCAGGACGTCCACGCGTAACGTCGCGACGTCAAGACCGGGTTCTTAGGTTGGCACACCTGCGTAACAGGAGATTAACGGCCGCTGAAACGGCAAGGAATACGATTGGTAATCATAACCGTCGAATTCATCCCCAAACAGTGATCAACAGACTGCGTGAGGCTAATTTGCGTGCAAGGCGACAGTACGTTGGTTTACCACTAACACCGCAACGTCGAGCACGTCGTATGCAATGGGCAACGGCACATATGCCCAGACGTTTTCCTATGAGACGTTGGAGGTCTATGCTCTTCACCGATGAATCTCGATTCACGTTATTTCGAGCAGATGGCCGTCAACGTGTGTACCGGCGTCGAGGCGAACGTTTTGCTGACGCCTGTGTTTTGGAACACGACCGATTTGGGGGTGGATCAGTTATGGTTTGGGCGGGAATCTCCCATGGTTTGAAGACGCCTTTGGTGATAGTCAATGGGAATTTAACGGCCGTACGCTATCGGGATGAGATCCTTAGGCCCCATGTTGTGCCGTTTGTTAGGCAGCATCATCTAACCTTTCAGCAAGATAACGCGAGACCACACGTTGCAAGAGTCTGTAGAGACTTTCTTGCGACACAGAACATTGTTCCTATAGATTGGCCTCCATATAGCCCCGACCTGTCCCCAATCGAGCATTTGTGGGATGAATTAGACAGTAGAATTCGAAATCGCCGTAACCCCCCAAATACCCTCCCTCAGTTAGCAAATGCACTCGTCCAAGAATGGAATAACATTCCAATACGGAAAGTCAATGCCCTGATGAACTCAATGCAACAAAGAATTAGAGATGTGATAACTGTTCGAGGAGGACACACACGATATTAGGGCACGGTTTCAAAACTGCTGCCATTTCAACTTGGATTCACGTAGGGTACTACCAATCATGACCTTCTAGCAAAGTGACCTGTTCTTAAAAATCTCTAAACATTTAAAGGATGTTACATCAATATTCAATATTAACTATTACATATGAAATTTAAACATAATGCTCACAAGTATTATTTGATTAAACCTACAATTTGAAGTTGCGTTTCTTTTTCGTTTCAGTATATATATAACACGGTTTTGACCTCCCGTACCGACCTCCCGTACCGACCGACCGACCGAGTAGATTATCTTATCTCGACCAATTGTTGGGGGTGGCGTGATTCTTCCGACCAATGGGAGACGCGCCACGGTTTTTATTGGGGCGGGATGTGTATGTATAAAAAGGAAAGGAACACGCACACACACAGAGAGCGCCAAGATGTTGTTCAACTACTATCCCAAGGGACCCATACCCTTCGAGAATAGGGACCGATGCGAGATAGTCGACATGTTGAAAAAATGCAGTTACGGAGAGAGTACACTCGCCTCAGCCTACGCTCAAGTCGGAAGAATGACACTCTATGACGCCATAATGTCGAACATGACCACGAACAAGAAAAAGTTCAAGAAACTGTGCAGAGGCAGTTGGATAAACACTTACGACCCCAAGGACAAGAAAGAGAGGACGACCAATTCTTCCAACCCCTTTTTATACGCCGTGTTTTACGCCGCCGGTGGTAACGAGAGACTTTGTCTGGGAACCGTTTCCACCTTCATGACCAGGTTCGACAAGATATACGGCTTCCTGACCGATCTGATCGAGGAGATCGACTTTGGCGATTGTAAGATGATGACCGACTTTGTCAGCGACGTGAAGACGGTGCTGCACTCCGAAGACCTGTCCCTGTTGACCCTGGGACAGTTGGCCGTGACGTCGATCCTGCAGTGTTCGTCGTACGTCATCGGTTACACCGATCAGAACCCGCAGACCAGGCGGGTTATACGAGGTAGTTTCATCGGCAGGGCCAGGTCTTGGTTGATGATGTTGGACGAGAGCGACGAGGGTGTCAAACTCAGGAACGAAATAGAACGAGTGTTGAAGGAAGAGCGTGAGATATCTAACGTGTCTTTCCATCACGACAGTTACGTTTACTTGAAGACCACTTTCAGGTGTTGTAAAGATAGACACGTTCACGCCGATTCCACGGTGAAGAGAGTGAAAGATCTGTTCGAAAAGTTCCGAAAATGGTGGGTAGCCGATTTGGGCATAGGTGAGAAGATTTCACAGTGTCCCGAATTCGTACGTCAGAAGGTGGTCGAACCGTTGGAAGAGATCAAATACAGGCGCAACTCGAACAAGTCCGTTAAAAAAGTCGACGTCAACAAGACATATTACAAGAAGCCGCGATGGAGATAGACGATCTCGACGACGAAGATAACGACGAAGAGATAACTAACGACGCGCCGCAAGAATATTTTACGCAAACCGGCGATCAATTGATGGTCTATCATCTCACACCGCAAGAACTTTGGTACGGCACGACAGGCGAACAAGTAGCGCCCGAGATACCCGATTTATTGGAATTTGTGACAACGACAGGCGAACAAGTCTTTCCAGAGCCCGAGATACCCGATTTATTGGAATTTGTGACAACGACAGGCGAACAAGTTTTTCCAGAGATACCCGATTTATTGGAATTTGTGACAACGACAGACGAACAAGTTTTGCCCGAGATACCTGATTTGACAGGTACGCAAGACACGACAGGCGAATTGGATTCGCACCAAGTTTCTTCAGAGTGTCTCTCCGAGATTCTCTCCGATATACCCGATTTATTGGAATGTGCGACAGAACAAGATATACAAGAATTTTTGATGCAAGACGATCGTGACACGACGGCAAGCGAAATGGTAGACTATCTTGTACAACACGATGATTGGTTTATGTCTTATCTACAATCATTGCAACCCGACGATTCCGAGATACCCGTGTCACCGATGGACAAAACATCCGACGATTCCGAGATACCCGTGTCAGAGATAGACAAAACATCCGACGATTCCGAGATACCTGTGTCAGAGATGAACAAAACATCCGACGCCGTCGATGATTTGTTGATGTCATATCTACAAACATTGGAATCCGACGATTCCGAGATACCCGATCTTGTGTCGGATCAATCGATGGACAGTGCCTGCGAACGCGTGTCAGAGGAAGAAGATTTCCCGGAGTTGGGATTTCATACCGAGAAATTCCATATTAAATGTGTCGACACTGATCGGCAACAAATTCTCCTCGATTCGGCGGGAGAAGAAGATGAACCATCCCGCCTTGAAGTGAAATCCGATGACATGCAGTACAGGGTGAAGCGAAACGGACCGAACGGTAAAAAAAAGATGTATGATATACAAACAGTAGCGGAATTAGACGCCTGGGCGGAACGAAACGGTCTGTCTACAGACACAGAATTAATAGGTCTTCGTCGTCTCGAGCTCCTAGCGAATGAACTTACAGGCCATCTCGAAATTGTTTGATTGAATGACATCTTCCCCGTTTGATGGAAGTGACGCGTTTGATGATGGGACCAGCTTGTGTACGCGAGCCTCTTAAAAAGTGTTGAGAGAGGTCAGTGTGTATGAATCACCAGGTGTTTACCGAGATAACGACAGCATACAAAGGAAAGCCCGGTGTTAAAGGGCCGGTGGAATGTTTACACAGGAGCCAGACACGACCTTTTAATCAACCAAGGAGATAACCAACATCCGGTGGTGTTTAGATAATGAGATAGCCTCCCGGTGTTTAGATTAAAGGGCCGGTGGAATGTTTACACAGGAGCCAGACACGACCTTTTAATCAACCAAGGAGATAACCGACATCCGGTGGTGTTTAGATAATGAGATAGCCTTGGGGAGTTTACACAGGAGACACGACCTTTTAAACCCAAGGAGATAACCGACATCCTGTTCATAATCACACAGAAGGGTTTAAAAATTGACATCCGGAATTATAGTTGCCACCCGGAATTTTACACACATCTGATTTAAACACACACACAACAGACTAAATCGCTTTTTTTTATATAATTTTATTTTTTTCCCCCACAAATCGAGCGTCCCGGTCATAATTACAAAGATTTAAAAATCGGCGTCCAATTTGAAGGTACGATCATTGTTGTTCATGACACCCATCTTTTGATACTCGCCCACCCTCTTCTCGAAAAAATTGGTCTTACCCTCCAGAGAGATGTTTTCCATGAAATCGAACGGATTCTCGGCGTTGTAGATCTTGGCGAATCTCAAGTCGGTCATCAACCGATCGGCTACAAACTCGATGTATTGTTTCATCAATTTGGCATTCATACCTATCAAGTCTACTGGAAGGGCCTCGGTAAGAAATTCTTTCTCGAGCTCCACGGCTTCCATGATGATTTCCCGCACTCGGGATTCGGACGGTTTGTTTACCGTACGGGTAAACATCATGCAAGCGAACATACAGTGTAGACCTTCGTCTCTACTGATGAGTTCGTTGCTGAATGTAAGACCGGGCATGTGTAAACCTCTCTTCTTGATCCAAAAGATTGAAGCAAAACTCCCCGAAAAAAAGATTCCTTCCACTGCAGCAAATGCTACTACTCTCTCGGCAAACGTCGATTTTGTATCTTGAATCCACCGCATACACCAATCGGCTTTCTTCTTGATGCAGGGCATTGTTTTGATTGCCTCAAACAATGCCATCTTCTCTACCGGGTCTTTCACATAAGTGTCTATGAGTAGACTGTACATCTCGGAATGGATATTTTCCATGGCCACCTGAAAACCGTAATAGGTCCTAGCTTCTGTAGACTGTACTTCTTGACTGAACCTCTGCACCAGATTCTCGTTGACTAGACCGTCACTGGCAGCAAAGAAAGCCAACACGTGAGACAAGAATTTCTGTTCATCTTTAGACAAATTATCCCACTCGTCATCCGCCAGATCGACTTCTTCCGCAGTCCAGAACGAAGCCTCGTGTTTCTTGTACATGGCCCACAACTCTTGGTCTCGTATGGGAAACACGACGAATCGTTGAGGGTTTTCTTGCAGGAGAGGTTCTTGTTGTTGTTGCATGTTTGTTGCCATGTTTTTTTGTTGACGAGATGAATGTTTGACGATGTTTTGCGATATTGTTTGATGCCCTTCCCTATATATATGAAAAAACCATCCACACAATAATTTTTTTAATTTAAATTTTTATTGGGGAGGTTAAGGGTACGTAGGTTCTTCCGTGAGCGAGGATCGGACCTCTGGCATGAGAAAATCTTCGCACTGTTCTATTTCTTCTTCTACTAGGATCTTGGCATACTCTTCGTGTACGCGCTCGAAAAAGATTCTCAACTCCGACGAAGATTCTTTGTTAATCGCCTTACAAACCGATTCCACAAAGTACGACAATCCACGATTCACGCGTCCGTTTCTCTTCCTCAACCAACCCAAGAATCCCGTCACGGGACTGAACTGTAACACGGTTTCTGGTGGAAACTTGGTCGTGGAGAAAGTCTGTATGGGTATTCGGGGGGTGCACGTATCCTCGTGATAGTCGCTCATAAAAAAAACCATCTTTTTTCCACTACTACTGTCGTGAAAAAGTTCGAGTATGCGATCTATCTCTAGAAACTCGCTGTCGTGACACACGACGTCTCCGTCCTTTCCGTAAGAGAGGATCATGATGAAAAACAGATCAACGTTCGTCTGTCCGGCAGCCCGTTTCATCAATTCTAGTAAGTCGTCTCTAGTCACGTCTTTGTGAACCATCGTCGTATCCCCTTCCATCATAGGAACGAATCCAAATTTTACGAGTTGTGCCTGCATGGTGACTGCATCTCTATGCGAACCCGGTCTTTCTATGTGACGCCATCTGTCGAGAAAAGTCTTGTTACTGACAATCAATCCCAGTCGTCGTGCCATTACACACTTTAAAAACTTAAAACTAAAAAAAAAGGTATAACATAACATTTGAATATAGTTTTTTATTGGGCCCAAAAAAAAGTTACTCCGGAACCAGTCTGCCGCTTCTCAGAACCATGGGCAAGTCCCGTAAGAGATTGAATTTCAATTCGCGATAGCGTTCGTTGGCCACCAAGTTTTGATCGAAAAAGGAGTGGAGTTTGTTCCATATAGAGAACGCAATCGCGTCGTGTGCGTACAGACGAAGCCCGTCTATAATGCCTTCCAGATCTTCGAGATACATTTCGTACGTTCGCTTCTCGTCTAGATACCATGCGTAGTACTTGTTCCACAAGATGCCGTCGTCGGACGTGATTCGTGCCATAGATTCGACAAATTCGATCAGTCTCAAGTCTTGACCCACGATATCCTTCACCTCGCCGCGAAGGGTAAGGTACTGCGCATCGACGAGAATTTCGTCCCTTTTTCTCTGCAATAAAGGTCTCTGACACTCGCACATGTTTCTCCACACTGCTTGATAACTACTCATGTCGCATCGGATTTCTCCCGAATAACTACTGGATCGGTATCTCTCCCGAAGACACTCGTAAGCCGTGCTCTTGTAACAAGGGACCCTGCTCGTCTTCTCTTCTTCTACGATCTCGAAGAACCGAGTCAACATCGATCTGGTGCAACGATGAGTTACGGTCACCCAAAAAAACCCAAAAATAAACAGTTTACACCAAAACAAGCTTTTATTTTTTTGTTAAGACGACCCTACAATCGATGTGGACCGTAGCGTTCTCTCTCCGTTTAGATGGAAATTTGAGCATACGTCCGCTTCGTTTAGTTAGTAATACATGTCTATCCAGTCGACGAATCTGATCGTACATTCTCTCCGTTTAGATGACATTGATCGTACATTCTCCCCGTTTAGATGAACCCTGATCGTACATTCTCCCCGTTTAGATGAACCTGATCGTACATTCTCCCCCGTTTTTAAGATGGAATACCGTCCTCTCTAAGGTCTGTTAAAATTTTGAGCATGGGTTCGCTTCGTAAATCACATAATGTATACCATCCAGGTAGCGAATTAATCGTGTAGAACCGGGTTTTTTAAGCTTGTAGTACACGTTAACCATCCAGTCGACGAATTGGGATCGTACGTCCTCCCCGTTTAGTAGTACACGTTAACCCGTCTCGTTGTAGAAAATTTGAGCATAGGTTCGCTTCGTAAACCGTATAATGTATACATCCTATGTAGCGAATCAATCGTGTAGATCAGTAGTACACGTTAACCCGTCTCGTTGTAGAAAATTTGAGCATAGGTTCGCTTCGTTTAGGTCAATATATACACCATCCAGTCGGCGAATCTAACCATACCACCGCTCCAGTACACGTTATATACAACCATCGTGTTAGATCAGTAGTCAACCCGTTCCAGTTTTTTTTTAGAAATTTGAGCATAGGTCCGCTTCGTTTACAGTAATATATACATCATCCAGGTAGCGAATTTAACCGTTAGAAATTTGAGCATAGGTTCGCTTCGTTTACAGTAATATATACATCATCCAGGTAGCGAATTTAACCGTATAGAACCGTTTTTTACAGAATGAAACACGCGTCCGCTTCGTAGTAAGCCAGTCCTTTTTCAGTTTAGTAATCCGTTTTAGATAGTCCTTTAAGGTAACAATAAGGAAGAAGCACGTCCGTCAGCATCGAGGTATAAAGACCCGAATGAAAGATCTCCTCTCGTATTTATAGTTATAAGCCTGTTTTTTTTTGTTGGGCTGATAAAAATAGATCACGTGATTCAAAATTATCAGCCCAACAAAAATCAAAATTATCAGCCTGATAAAAAAAAAATCTGGAAGTGATTCTATTTATAGCCGCCCAATAAAAATCGTTAGATTCAAAATTATCAGCCTGATAAAAAAAAATCCGGAAGTGATTCTATTTATAGCCGCCCAATAAAAAAAGAAGAGACACCCACGCAATAAGGAAAAATTATCATTCCAATAAAAAAAAGACTTCACCATTTCGAGAATCAACCCTCCCCGTGGATGAGATGGATGTGGGTGAGTATACCTCCTATACTGTAAAAAACCTCGAGCAATACCGTCCATCTAAGTGAAAGGTTAGACATCCTAGTCTGTTAAAAAATTGGGCAGAGGTTCGCTTCGTAAATCACATAATGTATACTTCCTAGACAGCGAAAACCTAGAGCTATACGTCCATCTAGTCGAAAGATACGATACATACGTCCATCTAGTCGAAAGCTTAACCGTGTATATACACCATCCTAATCAATTTGAGCATACTCGTCCATCTTTAGAGTAAAGGTTAAACGTGTACATCCTTAGTCCGTTAAAAAATTGGACATACGTCCGTTTCGTAAATCACATAATGTATACCTCCTACACTGAGAAAACCTCGAGCATACTGTCCATCTAATCGAAACAAGCGAGTAAAAACCATCGAGCTATACCTCCTATACTGGTAAAAAAAACCTAGATCAAACCGTCCCGTTAAAAAAATTGGGCATACGTCCGTTTCGTAAATCACATAATGTATACATCCTAGACAGCGAAACAAGCGTCCATATCGTCCATCTAATCTAAACAAGCGAGTGATACTGTCCATCTAGTCTAAACAAGCGAGTGAGTGATACCGTCAGTTAAAAATTTGAGCATAGGTCCGTTTCGTAAACCACATAATGTATACATCCTAGACAGCGAAACCATCGAGCAATACCGTCAGTTAAAAAATTGGGCATACGTCCGTTTCGTAAACCGTATAATGTATACATCCCAGGCAACGAAACCATCGAGCTATACTGTCCATCTAGTCTAAACAAGCACCGTCAGTTAAAAAATTGAGCATAGGTCCGTTTCGTAAATCACATAATGTATACATCCTAGACAGCGAAACCATCGAGCTATACCGTCCATCTAGTCGAATCGAGCGAGTGATACCGTCCAACTAGATTGAAACAAGCGAGTGAGTGATACAGTCCGTCGTTTAGTCCGTTAAAAATTTGAGCATAGGTTCGTTTCGTAAACCGTATAATGTATACATCCCAGGCAACGAAACAAGCGAGTAGATACCATCCTATACTGTGAAACAAGCGAGTAGATACCATCCTATACTGTGAAACAAGCGAGTAGATACTGTCCATCTAGTTCGAAACAAGCGAGTGATACCGTCAATCTAGTATAAACAAGTACCGTCAGTTAAAAATTTGAGCATAGGTTCGTTTCGTAAACCGTATAATGTATACATCCTAGGCAGCGAAAACCATATACTGTCCATCCTATACTGTGAAACAAGCGCGTAACCGTCAATCTAGTCTAAACAAGCACCGTCAGTTAAAAATTTGAGCATACGTCCGTTTCGTAAACCGTATAATGTATACATCCTAGACTACGAAAAAATCGGGCATAGGTCCGTTTCGTAAATCACATAATGTATACATCCTAGGCAAGCGAAACCATCGAGGCTACATCCATCTAGTCGAATCAAAGCACACGCGAGGTAGTCCAAAAATTTGTGAAGCATAGGGTAACGAAACGAACGGTCCAAGACCGTTAAAGCCTTTATCCTCCCATGGCCTATACTAATAGTTTAAAAAAAACTAGCCGTATATATAAAAAAAAACTTTTGGATGAAAAATTATTGGGCGAGTAAAAATTATTGGGCGGCTATAAATAGTAACACTTCCGGAAAAGTAAAAATTATTGGGCGACTAGAAATTATTGGGCGACTAGAAATTATTGGGCGGCTATAAATAGATATCACTTCCGGATAAAAAAATTATTGGGCCCAATAAAAAAACCTGTTAGTGGGGAAACCGTCAACCCCCCAAATCATTCGAGTAAAAAAAAAACATTGATGAGAGAAGATCATGATATAAGGGGTAAGTTTTTTTTTAATAAGAACAGACAAAACTCTTTTACATACCGTTTTTTAACAAATCAGCATTTTAACCGTGTCTCTCTTTAAAAAAAAAAAAAAACCATGTCCAACACATCCTCTCTTCGTCCTGTATGGATGGAACCCGTGTCTCTCACCGTTTTTAACCATGGCTAAATAACACAAACACATCCTCTCTCTCGTCCTGTGGGTGCCCGACTCTCCCTTTTTAACCATGTCTAAATAACACAACCACACGTTATCAGTCGGATATACCCGTTCTAAATACACGAAACAAACTTATATAGATCAAATCCATAATGTTCTTATACATCAAAACCTAACCTGTACTAATACTAGGTAAAAAAAACCATGGGTAGTAAAGTGACGTCCTTTTATATATAACCATACCCTTTTATTTTTATTGGGCCCAATAATTTTATTTTTATTGGGCCCAATAATTTTATTTTTATTGGGCCCAATAATTTTGATTAATCCGATTTTTTATTGGGGCTGATTTTTTATTGGACCCAATAAAAATTGACTGATCAAAAATTATTGGGAGAAAGCATCTCTCTCCCAATTAATTATACAAACACACAACGCTACCATTTACCAAGTGTTTTTTTTTTTTTTAAAAACCAGTACACACAAAAAGTGATTAACAAAATTTTTTTATTCTCGATATATATCACACATAATTGTTATGCATACTTTTTAAAAAAAAAAACAACAAAACCCGTACGTTTACCGCACATTAGAACCGTGTCCGTTTTTTTTTATAAAAAAAACCCACATATGTCCCATTGTTTTTAAAAATATCACAGAACCGTGTAACACGCACGGGGGCCTCGTCCATAATGTTTCACCAAGAGTTTAAAAAAAAAAAAATGAAATGTCACCATCTACAACAATTTGCCCTCCCATATATGTGTCAACTTGTTGCGAATCGTTTCATATCGATCTTTACAAGCGTGAATCAAGTCGGTAGCGCAATTCAATTCGTCGAGATCCATTGTCGAAGCAATAAACATCAATTTTTTGAGTTTCGGTGTCGAAGCAGTAGGTATCGTTGTTTCGAGTTCCGGTGTCGAAGCAATCATTTGTTCTAAACAACTATCAAGAAACACGTCGTCGTCATGATCGGATAGTTCCGAATCATAATCATACACACCGGTCTCTCGTTGATTCGACAACTGTTCATCATCCGCCGGTCGTTGAATCACCTGCTGCGATCTAGGCACATTGCCCACATTTGTACGAAAATCAAGACTGGTGGAAACAATATAGTCATTGTACTTCATTGGTTTTTTAATTATACGCCTTGGCGTATCGTCACGTTGATCTTCATGCACACGTTTTCTCACTGGTATAGACATGATCACAACTTTGTCTGATTGACTGACTTGAGGGTACGGCGGTTTATACACATGTCACGCGGGTTTTATTGGGACAGAGCGATCACGAAATTTTTATTGGGACCGAGATAACCGCAAGAGACCTCGTTACACATGACGATTTAAAAAAAAAAAAAAAAACGTTGGCGGTGATTATTGAGGAGGGGGGTCATTTTTTTTTTTTTTTTAAAAACTCGTAGATGGTTATAGTCATGGCGGTGTCTCTAAAGACGTCGCTTATAATCTCGCTGACTCGAGTCCATTCCAATCTGTCCAGACCGCACCCGATCTTGGGCATAGCCAACTTCTAGGGGGGCATCAAGGGGAGAAAATTGGAAAAAAATTTTGGTTCGGACTCGTTTGTCCTCCAACAGTAAGACCCCTCGCGCGTTTCCACCTGGACAAGCTAGCGCGATTAATATAAGATGATATTATATGTTTTGATTTTTTTTGTTAAATGAAGTTTTTAAATATTAGAGGAATGAAGGAAATCCATACGTAATTTAAAAAAGATGGCACCTTTAGTCGATTACCCGTTGGACATGGACACCACAGAACAGAACGATGCTTTCAATTGTTTCCTGATGACTATCGTCTGTTTGACAAAGTTCGTTTGGAGTGTTGCGGTACTTATCAAGAACATAACAAAAATGGTGGAGGCATTCCTATCGGCCGTAAGAATCATCAAGACCCTTAAATGCCATATCACCAATTACATGACGCCCAGATTGAAACATCGATCGATTCATGTACTTCCTAAACTAAAGAAGAGTTCTAACGAAACTATTATCGCCACATCAAGAGAGTAGCGGCCAGGGTGTCGAGAGCTGATTTACTTAAACTCTGGATCCTACAATATGAACCAAAGAAGCTATCGAAAAACATACCAAACAAAGTTAAGTCAAAATCTCAACACCCTAAAAATTTCTGATTTAAAAAGGGTGACCTGTTGAGGATTTTTTCTTACGAAGACCTTTCCAACATTGATATGACGAACGATGGTCTCGAGAACTTTTGTAATTTTCCCCATCAGCTAGAAAATAAATTGTTTTAATGTGGATATCAAGCGTTCCGTGTCTTATTCTCAGATGCATCCTGCAAGAATACCTATTGTTGTGAAAAGTTATCTTGTTATCAATATTTTATGTATTTCAACAACTTTACGAATGTAATTCACACTAACGCCACGTACCTCTTCGCCGGGTACTACGGTTTCCTCCAACAGTAAGACCCCTCGCGTGTTTCCATCTGGACAAGCTAGCGCGATTAATATCAGATTATATGACATGTTTCGATTTTTTTGTGAAATGAAGTTTTCAAACATTTAAATTGGAACATTTACATTTACAAGAACGAAAGAACGAAATTCATACGTAATTAAAAAAAAAATGGCACATTTAGTCGTTTTCCAGTTGGACGTGGACACTACAAAACAAAACGATGCTTTCAATTATTTCCTGGTGACTGTCGTCTGATTGTAAAAGTTCGTTTGGAGTGTTGCGGTACTTATCAAGAAGGGAACAAAAATCATATCAGCCGTAAGAATCATCAAGACCATAATTTTTTATTTCCAAACGTGATGCAATCGTTTTGCAATCTAAATATATATATATCAACTACGGAAAACCTGTAACGTCACTGTACCACTCGATCCTACTCAGGGTGGTACTGGGGTGGTACTATATATTATATAGCGGGGAGAGGTGGCCCAGAAGCCTCACTTTCCCTACTACTAGGACGTGAAAAGGTATGTGGTATCATGCCCGACAACGTACCGTTTCGCCGGGTACTCCGGTGTCCTCCAGCATTAAGACCCCTCGCGCGTTTCCACCTGGACAAGCTAGCGCGATTAATATAAGATGATATTATATGTTTCGATTTTTTTTGTGAAATGAAGTTTTTAAATATTAGAGGAATGAAGGAAATCCATACGTAATTTAAAAAAGATGGCACCTTTAGTCGATTACCCGTTGGACATCGACACCACAGAAAAGAACGATGCTTTCAATTGTTTCCTGATGACTATCGTCTGTTTGACAAAGTTAAAGTTCTTCGGAGATTCGATAGCTGGAACTTTTTATAACAGCGAACTACAAAAGGTCACCAAAGGGAGGGATGACTTGTTCAAGGTGGAAAGGGTGTTAAAACGACGAAAGAGAAACGGAATTCAGGAGGTATATGTAAAATGGCTTGGTTATCCAAAGAAATTTAACAGTTGGATCAAAGAGAGCGACGTCCAAAACCTATAAAAGGACCTAAAAAAGAAAGGGTGTTCATTTTCAATCTGACAGCCATGCAGTCCACGTCGTGTCCAAAGTGTAATAAAGTGTGTTCTCGAAGGGATGTTCTTTTACGGCACATGAAAACCATACATGGAGGCAGTCAACCGTATCCACAAACCAGTCATGCGTATCCACCGCCGCCACCACCACCACATGAAGTGAAGGTGCTTAACTCACCATCACAGCAGCCGCCGCCGCCGCCGCCGCCGCCAGTGCGGGATTTTGTCTTCAAACATCCTTTCACAGCAAATGTTTCCGGACCAACATCATGTGGAAAGACTTATTTTGTTAAAAAAGTGCTTCAGAGTTGCATGACAAAAATTGAGCCCGCGCCTCAGAGAATCATATGGCTTTACAAAAGATGGCAGTCACTGTATGATGTTATACAGTCGACTGTTACACCGACAGTTGAGTTTATAAAAGGGATACCTCTAGATTTGGATCAAGATTCGTTTATTAATCCTAATGTCAACAACTTAATAGTGCTAGATGATCTCATGTCTACGGCATCCAAGGATCAACGTGTCAACGAACTTTTTACAGAAGGCAGTCATCATAGAAATTTGTCTGTCATAGCCATCAATCAGAATCTGTATTACAACAAAGATCCAACTCAAAGAAGAAACTGTCACTATTTGGTGATGTTTAATCACCCGGTTGATAGGCAACAGACCATGACGCTGGCTCGGCAAATGTATCCGGAAAGACCCCAACATCTCGTGCGTCAATTTAATGAAGCTACGGATAAACCATACGGTTATTTATTGGTGGACCTTAAACCAACTACCCCGGAATCTCTACGTTTGCGTAACAATGTTTTTCTGGACGAGACTATAAAAGGACCACTGGTTTCAAATTGTATTCATTCTGAAAACAACACCCCTACTGTGCAGACGTATTCAGAAGTCCCTGCAGAAGAAGATACAGTCAAAATGTCGACAGATACAGAAAAGCTCAATATGATTAGCTGTGAAGATTGTGGAATTGTCTTCGAAAACTTGCATGATCTTCAGAAACACATTAAGAATTGGTGTCCCGATCACTACACAGTGAAGAGGAGCATGTCGAAAGAAGAAAGTGTACCAAACAAAAAGATCAAATTCGAGAGAATGATCTCTGACGACAGCGATGAGTCTAACTCTTCATTTGATGACGCAGAAGACGAAGTCTTTACGCATTTTGCAGAAATAGCCAGAGAGAAAAACGAAGGACATTGGCAAAAGAAATTAGAGAAATATGAAAATGAAGGATTCTCAAATTCCGAGGCTAAATCGAAGACTGACATAAAACTCAGGGAAGATGATATGAAAGAATTCCTAGGACACTATAAACAAGTTCTGACCTATTTATTGCAGTTAAGACATGGGAGATTACACGGACAGGTAATAGAATCAATTGAAAACTATATTGCTGATGGTATGGACAGAGAAAAGGCCATTCGGGTTACTCTCAGGCAATTCAAACATCAATTTGAAGACTATTTGGATAATGTAACCGATGACGAGGAAAGTGTTGATACTGATTCCGAGGGATCGAACAATGAAGATGAAACTGATGAGGACAATAGTGAAATGGAAGATTAAAAATCGAACGTGAACGTTTTGATTATGTCAATTTCACCTAGGAATAATCACTTGTAAATAGGGTCATGTAGTTAATAAAATTTAAAAGATTCTGATGTTGTCATTGTTTTTCCTTTGTTGATGAGATATACCATAAACAGCACAAACCATTGGGTGATGCTCAAGGATTTTATTAAAAATGCATTTCATACGTATACATCATACTAAAGATATATTGGATAAGTAATTAAAATATATATACACCTGATACGGGCAAAGATTTAGACAGATATTATCTACATTCATACATACTGTCAAATCAAATGTAATATATCTCTTACAGCATTTACATATTTAATCCTAACGTTTATCAATATGTTGTATTGAGAGCCATCAATCAAAAATATTGAATGTGTATTTTTTGAAAATAAATAGACATATCTATATAAAAGAAAAGGTAATATCATATTCAAATGTATGAAATGGTTCATGTTTGTGAAATTGTATAATGACCATAAGCCAAACTGTCTATGCCAGTGAAATACCGTTTGTCGTCATACGGAGACAGACTGGTCTTGTTGACCGTTATACTATAGAGTTGGTGATCGAAACTACGTATAAGATTCATTTTATGTTTGCAACTGCTTTGTTCGGAAAGACAGAGTAAATACGCTTGATGTCTCAGTTGCTTTTCAATGACTGATTTCTTCACTCCTTTAGCCGTACGTTTCTCTACACCCCCACATGTCAGACTATACATTTTGGGTTTTAATCCTACAAACTGGTCCATAATTTGACCGCTACACTCGTCTTTCATTTTACCGAGGACTTTGCAATTGTTCATGCTAAACAAAGAGCTGTCTTTTGGGAAATTGCTAGTGTCAAACAGGTCAGCATTGTCTCGAATGTCCCCGTACCAGTCAGGTGTTTCTATGCAGTACGCGAGAGAGTCCGTGTCAGTGAATAATAATTCTGCTTTTGGTCCGTACTTTTGTTTGATGAAATCATAATGGAACTCATACATGAATATCTTTGATACCTCTAGAATACAGAACCCTGCATAAATCGGCCGATTTAAGATAATATTTGTTTTCTTCATGTTGACTGCAACAAGATCTTTGTTAAAAATTTTAAAAGACTGAAAATTTGGTTTAGCACATACTTTTCTGAGTCGTTTTGGTGTATTCACCAGCTCAACGCTGACTCTCTTCCTCATGTTTTCCATTGTCTTACCAAAAACGGAATTGTTCATTAGTTTGAAAAAGTCTTTCTCAAAGTCGTTTTTGGCTTGTTTTCTTTTGATTGTATTAAAGTCAATGTAAGGTTTCAACCAAGCGAATTGTTTAAATTCAATAACTCGATGGATTTTTGTAAGTAGCATGCCTTTGGAGAGATAGTATTTCAAGTTTCGATAATGGAGGACGTATTGTTGCTTGGGGTATAGATTTGGAACTAGTTTTCTGAATGGTTTGCCTTTGATATTTAATTTCTCTCGAAGATCTTGAGAATGGGGAGAAAGCATATCTTTCGTAATGCCGATGTTCTCGGGGGCCAAGGGGTAGTCATTATGTTTGTCATGTAAATGTTCCGGATACTCAAGGTCAACTTCTAAAATGTAACCCGTGTCCGCGTTGTCGTCAATGTTAGAAACAACTAAATTTGAAATTTGTTCAGGTGTCAGCCATGCAAAGTCTTTTTCCGGTAAGGATTCAGACATACTCGTACCGTACAAATTATTCATATCTAGGTACGTGAGCCAGGTGTTTGGTTTCGATGGGTCATATTCAGGTGCTTTGGGATTATTAGCCTGTGCAAACTTTTTTGAAATCATGGACACGCCTCCGCGGATACCTTTTTCAACCATCAGTACCATGTCGATATCGTCTAGAAGTTGAAGTTCTACCCCAGTCATTTTTAGCATAGCGTCCCATGAAAACCCGGGAGCCGAGTAATAATGGGCGGGGTCTAAATGGTAATATTCTAAACTGATTGATCGAAAGTTCTCGAACACATCGGCCAACAGCAAGACATCCGTCTTTAAGTAAAGGTCATGATACTCACCAAAACAAGTCATATCGAAGGTGTGCCAGACCGATTGCGCGTGTCTATAATCTGCGTCGGACAGATCCGTTTCTGTAAGTTTATTATAAAACTGATCTTGTCCAGGTAATTTGTTTTCATCAAACTTTTCGGGTGACGTTGCGTAATCGTATGGGTATACCCCTTTTCGAAGAAGAAGTTGGAGATGCTCCTCGTTGTGGAAGTGTCTCGACAAATTCGGGAATTTATCAACTCCCTCTGCTACCAAATTGGACACCAGTGTGTCTAGAGGAGCATTTAGAAATTGCAAGGAATCAATAAATCTCAGGTTCCCTAGAGAAAATGACATGTACTTCTCCATATTGTTTGGAATACAAGACAAAGTCTTTGATTTGAATTTTCCTGCTGATTCCATCAACAAATGCATATCATAGCCTCGTAAGTTATGAAACACGACAGGAATGTAAAACTTTGAACTCTGTGACCCTTGTCTGAATTGATATTGAAAGTTACAATTACTGTGACTTGGACCTCTGTAACGTCCATCTAAATGATCATGGTCGAAAACTCTGTCGTTTCCAAGATCTTTCTGACAAATATGACATTGTGTTGCATTTTGGAAAGAGATTTTTTCGTTTTGAGTCAAAGTCATGGGTTTAACATTTTCTAAAATTTGACAAATACTTTCCTCTTCTTGAATCAATTTTTTGAAAAAATTGTCAACTACGTCGGGACCTCTATAGACCTGTGCAGATTTCGATAGTTCGTCTGATGAACATTTTACCATGTATGAAAAGCCACAAGGTTCGTGTTTTTGATACCGAGTCGTCGATGATTTGTCTGGATTTGGTTCACATGTGCTAATGGGGCGTACAAAGCTTTCAAAGTCAGCATAAATCACAAAAGGGACTTTGAGCTGTTTATGAATTTGATTAAATTTGACCCACTGTTGTTCTTCTTGTTTGGGGAAGCTTAATTTTTGAGGACCGTGAGGGGAGCAATATGGAACATGGTCTTCTAACATCTGTTTTGTTGTGTAGCCATGGAGACAATAATTGCAATAATGTGTTTGGCCATTGTGCGCGGTGCGATCGCCTAACAAACGGCTCAAACGTCTTACGAGGCAATAGTGTCTGCTTTCACCTTTTGAAAATAAGAGAAGGTTAACATGTCTCGAAGTGTTGCGCAAGTCGGTAACGTACAATGGATACACTTCGTCACCCTCTAACCCCAAAATATTTACCGATATGTCGTTTTGTTTTTCAAAGTTTGATACTTGAGATAGGGGGACAGGGTATTCGATACCTGTCATATTCAATTCGTTTTCATATTGCTTATAATTTTTCACTCGATCTGGGTGGTCGGAATATGACACCGGATGCATATCGGCAAGGACCGACCAAAAAAAAACATTTTTGGTCAGTATTTTGTATGTTCAAAACAGCCTTTTTCTTTTGTATTTTTAGCGGAAGGGGAATGTAACTACTGCCCTCTAACGGTGTGATTCTACTGTGTTCACTTCGAGTTTTATAATTCTATATATCGTCCATCCACTCCCATCCCGCTCAAAATTTTGATAGGCATTATGTAAGTTTTGAAAAGCTTCGGCCAGCTGTTCTGTTAGCTTTGATACGTTCGTGCATGTCAAATTAATGGATCTAAATGTGGGTTTTGGTCATATTTCACAAACTTCACAAATAATGTGAGAAACCATTTCATACCTTTGATTTCCTTGAGCCTCTCTTCTAAAATGTCTTTAATCTGTGTTTGATTGTCATTGAAAAACTGTAAAATGTCCCAAAGATTTCCCGGGTTTGGATCTAATGTCTCCAACTGCGCTGTTCCTTCAAGAGCCTCGATTCCTCCTCCACGTTGTTGACGGGTAGTCCAGGTATCGCGTCGCGTCAAACATCTATCACATACATCTGTTCTTTTCCCATAAAACCTTTTCGGGAGTGGCCGGTGACACCAGTTACACTCTCTTCCTTGATCTCCACAAACGTTACAAAATTTCTTACCCGGAAGCAAAACTTTTGTTCGCATACACCAATTACACTTTCCTGTGTTCAACGGACTTGTAGAACTGGTTGGTTTGTCCTCAATATCAATTGCCTGCTTCTTTGGTTGACTTGAAGAAACGCTATTTTCGTCACATTTTCTTTTCATTATTGGTAGTATATTTTCCTTGTGTGATTTTAAATGACGATTAAAGTTGTCTTTACGATTAAAAGTCGCGTTGCAGTAAGAACATGTATATTTAGAGTCCCCGTGGAATGTTCTGTTATGTCGCATTAGGTGGCACTTCTGTTTAAAGACCTTATCGCATATGGAACATTTGTTTGTCTTTGTTGTTTGTTGCACGGTTGGCTGATCAGTAAGTAGGGCGATTCGACGTAGACTTAGCTCCGTATCCGTGCTGCTTGATAAGTTGTTTTCTATCGCCCACTTATCTAACTCTGCTATCGTGTCTATATTGTACATCTCCTTTCTTATATCCATCGTGATTAGCGTACAGGTAGAAGTCTATTTGATGGTGAAGGGAAAAATATATACACAAGTAGATGTTGATATTCGGCAGGAATAAGAACTCCACAGGTAAAATCTGCTTGACGGGTTTTTGTAGAAATGTATACACAATTGGATGTGGATGCTTCGTCAGTACTGATAACTCAGGTTTTCACTGCGAGTATACATATACGTCTGTTCACCTCGAGTGACACCCTTCAACTGATACGTTTGTTCAACGTTACCTGTGTATACATAGGATGATGGTGGATGTTAAAATAGCTCTGATGCAATAGAGTGGAGGATTGTCGCAACTAATACGTAAGGTAAACGTTACTGTATATGGAAAAACCAAACACGGTTTAAACTTATATCCACATAAACTCCTCCTTTAAAAATTCAAAGAATGGCGATAAAATAATCGCCATTTGGATTTTGGAATGTAATGAGGATCAATCCTCTTTTGGATATATATAGAATTCGGCTAGGACAACCCTAGGAAAACGTTAACTAATGTACACATAGTATAAACCGTGTAAAAATAGCTATGATGAAATAAAGAGGAGGACTGTCGCAACTAATACGTAAAGTAAACGTTTCAAAGCTTGGAAAAACCGAGAAATACTTAAAATAGCAATGATGCAATACAGGGGAGGATCACCGCCCTGTATACACTTGTCAGGCTATGGATAAACATGACGCAAGGTATATCCCCTACGGTTATACTTTCTAATAATAGCACATTAAGAATGCGGTCTAATTAGAGGTCACAGGGTCAATTCTTCATCCCTCACTGATCCCTCACTTCAGGGAGGGATCCCTATGTAAACCTATGGGAGGGATAGGGTGGCGTAGAACTCTCATTTCCTATTCATCATACGTAATTAAAAAAGATGGCACATTTAGTCGTTTACCAGTTGGACGTGGACACCACAAAACAAAACGATGCTTTCAATTGTTTCCTGATGACTGTCGTCTGTTTGTAAAAGTTCGTTTGGAGTGTTGCGGTACTTATCAAGAAGGGAACAAAAATCATATCAGCCGTAAGAATCATCAAGACCATAATTTTTTATTTCCAAACGTGATGCAATCGTTTTGCAATCTAAATAAATATCAACTGCGGAAAACCTGTAACGTCACCTCCATCCTACTCAGGGTTGTACTGGGGTGGTACTATATATTATATAGTGGGGATAGGTGGCCCAGAAACCTCACTTTCCCTACTACTAGGACGTGAAAAGGTATGTGGTCTCCTGCCCGACAACGTACCTTTTCGCCGGGTACTCCGGTTTCCTCCAACAGTAAGAGCCCTTGCGCGTTTTCACCTGGACAAGCTAGCGCGATTAATATAAGATGATATTATATGTTTCGATTTTTTTATGAAATGAAGTTTTTAAATATTAGAAGAATGAAGGATATCCATACGTAGTTTAAAAAGATGGCACCTTTAGTCGATTACCCGTTGGACATGGACACCACAAAACAGAACGATGCTTTCAATAGTTTCCTGATGACTGTCATCTGTTTGACAAATTTCGTTTGGAGTGTTGCGGTACTTATCAAGAACATAACAAAAATGGTGGAGGCATTCCTATCAGCCGTAAGAATCATCAAGACCCTTAAATGCCATATCACCAATTACATGACGTCCAGATTGAAACATCGATCGATTCATGTACTTCCTAAACTAAAGAAGAGTTCTAACGAAACTATCATCGCCGCATCAAGTGAGTAGCGGCCAGGGTGTCGAGAGCTGATTTACTTAAACTCTGGATCCTACAATATGAACCAAAGAAGCTATCGAAAAACATACCAAACAAAGTTAAGTCAAAATCTCAACACCCTAACAAATTCTGATTTAAAAAGGGTGACCTGTTGAGGATTTTTTCTTACGAAGACCTTTCCAACCTTGATATGACGAACGATGGTCTCGCGAACTTTTGTAATTTTCCCCATCAGCTAGAAAATAAATTGTTGTAATGTGGATATCAAGCGTTCCGTGTCTTATTCTCAGATGCATCCTGCAAGAATACCTATTGTTGTGATAAGTTATCTTGTTATCAATATTTTATGTATTTCAACAACTTTACGAAGGTAATTCACACTAACGCCACGTACCTCTTCGCCGGGTACTCCGGTTTCCTCCAACAATAAGACCCCTCGCGCGTTTCCATCTGGACAAGCTAGCGCGATTAATATAAGTTGATATGACATGTTTCGATTTTTTTTGGTGAAATGAAGTTTTCAAACATTTGAATTTGAACATTTACATTTACAAGAAAGAACGAAATTCCTTTAGTCGTTTACCACTTGGACGTGGACACCACAAAACAAAACGATGCTTTCAATTGTTTCCTGATGACTGTCGTCTGTTTGTAAAAGTTCGTTTGGAGTGTTGCGGTACTTATCAAGAAGGGAACAAAAATCATATCAGCCGTAAGAATCATCAAGACCATATTTTTTTTATTTCCAAACGTGATGCAATCGTTTTGCAATCTAAATAAATATCAACTGCGGAAAACCTGTAACGTCACCTCTATCCTACTCAGTGTGGTACTGGGTTGGTACTATATATTATATAGTGGGGATAGGTGGCCCAGAAACCTCACTTTCCCTACTACTAGGACGTGAAAAGGTATGTGGTCTCCTGCCCGACAACGTACCTTTTCGCCGGGTACTCCGGTTTCCTCCAACAGTAAGAGCCCTTGCGCGTTTTCACCTGGACAAGCTAGCGCGATTAATATAAGATGATATTATATGTTTCGATTTTTTGTGTGAAATGAAGTTTTTAAATATTAGAAGAATGAAGGATATCCATACGTAGTTTAAAATGATGGCACCTTTAGTCGAGTACCCGTTGGACATGGACACCACAAAACAGAACGATGCTTTCAATAGTTTCCTGATGACTGTCATCTGTTTGGCAAATTTCGTTTGGAGTGTTGTGGTACTTATCAAGAACATAACAAAAATGGTGGAGGCATTCCTATCAGCCGTAAGAATCATCAAGACCCTTAAATGCCGCATCACCAATTACATGACGCCCAGATTGAAACATCGATCGATTCATGTACTTCCTAAACTAAAGAAGAGTTCTAACGAAACTATCATCGCCGCATCAAGTGAGTAGCGGCCAGGGTGTCGAGAGCTGATTTACTTAAACTCTGGATCCTACAATATAAACCAAAGAAGCTATCGAAAAACATGCCAAACAAAGTTAAGTCAAAATCTCAACACCCTAACAAATTCTGATTTAAAAAGGGTGACCTGTTGAGGATTTTTTCTTGCGAAGACCTTTCCAACATTGATATGACGAACGATGGTCTCGCGAACTTTTGTAATTTTCCCCATCAGCTAGAAAATAAATTGTTGTAATGTGGATATCAAGCGTTCCCTGTCTTATTGTCATATGCATCCTGCAAGAATACCTATTGTTGTGATGAGTTATCTTGTTATCAATATTTTATGTATTTCAACAACTTTACGAAGGTAATTCACACTAACGCCACGTACCTCTTCGCCGGGTACTCCGGTTTCCTCCAACAATAAGACCCCTCGCGCGTTTCCATCTGGACAAGCTAGCGCGATTAATATCAGTTGATATGACATGTTTCGATTTTTTTTTGGTGAAATGAAGTTTTCAAACATTTGAATTTGAACATTTACATTTACAAGAAAGAACGAAATTCCTTTAGTCGTTTACCACTTGGACGTGGACACCACAAAACAAAACGATGCTTTCAATTGTTTCCTGATGACTGTCGTCTGTTTGTAAAAGTTCGTTTGGAGTGTTGCGGTACTTATCAAGAAGGGAACAAAAATCATATCAGCCGTAAGAATCATCAAGACCATAATTTTTTATTTCCAAACGTGATGCAATCGTTTTGCAATCTAAATAAATATCAACTGCGGAAAACCTGTAACGTCACCTCCATCCTACTCAGGGTTGTACTGGGGTGGTACTATATATTATATAGTGGGGATAGGTGGCCCAGAAACCTCACTTTCCCTACTACTAGGACGTGAAAAGGTATGTGGTCTCCTGCCCGACAACGTACCTTTTCGTCGGGTACTCCGGTTTCCTCCAACAGTAAGAGCCCTGGCGCGTTTTCACCTGGACAAGCTAGCGCGATTAATATAAGATGATATTATATGTTTCGATTTTTTTATGAAATGAAGTTTTTAAATATTAGAAGAATGAAGGATATCCATACGTAGTTTAAAAAGATGGCACCTTTAGTCGATTACCCGTTGGACATGGACACCACAAAACAGAACGATGCTTTCAATAGTTTCCTGATGACTGTCATCTGTTTGACAAATTTCGTTTGGAGTGTTGCGGTACTTATCAAGAACATAACAAAAATGGTGGAGGCATTCCTATCAGCCGTAAGAATCATCAAGACGATTAAATGCCATATCACCAATTACATGACGTCCAGATTGAAACATCGATCGATTCATGTACTTCCTAAACTAAAGAAGAGTTCTAACGAAACTATCATCGCCGCATCAAGAGAGTAGCGGCCAGGGTGTCGAGAGCTGATTTACTTAAACTCTGGATCCTACAATATGAACCAAAGAAGCTATCGAAAAACATACCAAACAAAGTTAAGTCAAAATCCCAACACCCTAACAAATTCTGATTTAAAAAGGGTGACCTGTTGAGGATTTTTGCTTACGAAGACCTTTCCAACCTTGATATGACGAACGATGGTCTCGCGAACTTTTGTAATTTTCCCCATCAGCTAGAAAATAAATTGTTGTAATGTGGATATCAAGCGTTCCGTGTCTTATTCTCAGATGCATCCTGCAAGAATACCTATTGTTGTGATAAGTTATCTTGTTATCAATATTTTATGTATTTCAACAACTTTACGAAGGTAATTCACACTAACGCCACGTACCTCTTCGCCGGGTACTCCGGTTTCCTCCAACAATAAGACCCCTCGCGCGTTTCCATCTGGACAAGCTAGCGCGATTAATATAAGTTGATATGACATGTTTCGATTTTTTTTGGTGAAATGAAGTTTTCAAACATTTGAATTTGAACATTTACATTTACAAGAAAGAACGATATTCCTTTAGTCGTTTACCACTTGGACGTGGACACCACAAAACAAAACGATGCTTTCAATTGTTTCCTGATGACTGTCGTCTGTTTGTAAAAGTTCGTTTGGAGTGTTGCGGTACTTATCAAGAAGGGAACAAAAATCATATCAGCCGTAAGAATCATCAAGACCATAATTTTTTATTTCCAAACGTGATGCAATCGTTTTGCAATCTAAATAAATATCAACTGCGGAAAACCTGTAACGTCACCTCCATCCTACTCAGGGTTGTACTGGGGTGGTACTATATATTATATAGTGGGGATAGGTGGCCCAGAAACCTCACTTTCCCTACTACTAGGACGTGAAAAGGTATGTGGTCTCCTGCCCGACAACGTACCTTTTCGTCGGGTACTCCGGTTTCCTCCAACAGTAAGAGCCCTTGCGCGTTTTCACCTGGACAAGCTAGCGCGATTAATATAAGATGATATTATATGTTTCGATTTTTTGTATGAAATGAAGTTTTTAAATATTAGAAGAATGAAGGATATCCATACGTAGTTTAAAATGATGGCACCTTTAGTCGAGTACCCGTTGGACATGGACACCACAAAACAGAACGATGCTTTCAATAGTTTCCTGATGACTGTCATCTGTTTGACAAATTTCGTTTGGAGTGTTGTGGTACTTATCAAGAACATAACAAAAATGGTGGAGGCATTCCTATCAGCCGTAAGAATCATCAAGACCCTTAAATGCCAGCATCACCAATTACATGACGTCCAGATTGAAACATCGATCGATTCATGTACTTCCTAAACTAAAGAAGAGTTCTAACGAAACTATCATCGCCGCATCAAGTGAGTAGCGGCCAGGGTGTCGAGAGCTGATTTACTTAAACTCTGGATCCTACAATATGAACCAAAGAAGCTATCGAAAAACATACCAAACAAAGTTAAGTCAAAATCTCAACACCCTAAAAAATTCTGATTTAAAAAGGGTGACCTGTTGAGGATTTTTTCTTGCGAAGACCTTTCCAACATTGATATGACGAACGATGGTCTCGCGAACTTTTGTAATTTTCCCCATCAGCTAGAAAATAAATTGTTGTAATGTGGATATCAAGCGTTCCCTGTCTTATTGTCATATGCATCCTGCAAGAATACCTATTGTTGTGATAAGTTATCTTGTTATCAATATTTTATGTATTTCAACAACTTTACGAAGGTAATTCACACTAACGCCACGTACCTCTTCGCCGGGTACTCCGGTTTCCTCCAACAATAAGACCCCTCGCGCGTTTCCATCTGGACAAGCTAGCGCGATTAATATAAGTTGATATGACATGTTTCGATTTTTTTTTGGTGAAATGAAGTTTTCAAACATTTGAATTTGAACATTTACATTTACAAGAAAGAACGATATTCCTTTAGTCGTTTACCACTTGGACGTGGACACCACAAAACAAAACGATGCTTTCAATTGTTTCCTGATGACTGTCGTCTGTTTGTAAAAGTTCGTTTGGAGTGTTGCGGTACTTATCAAGAAGGGAACAAAAATCATATCAGCCGTAAGAATCATCAAGACCATAATTTTTTATTTCCAAACGTGATGCAATCGTTTTGCAATCTAAATAAATATCAACTGCGGAAAACCTGTAACGTCACCTCCATCCTACTCAGGGTTGTACTGGGGTGGTACTATATATTATATAGTGGGGATAGGTGGCCCAGAAACCTCACTTTCCCTACTACTAGGACGTGAAAAGGTATGTGGTCTCCTGCCCGACAACGTACCTTTTCGCCGGGTACTCCGGTTTCCTCCAACAGTAAGAGCCCTTGCGCGTTTTCACCTGGACAAGCTAGCGCGATTAATATAAGATGATATTATATGTTTCGATTTTTTTATGAAATGAAGTTTTTAAATATTAGAAGAATGAAGGATATCCATACGTAGTTTAAAAAGATGGCACCTTTAGTCGATTACCCGTTGGACATGGACACCACAAAACAGAACGATGCTTTCAATAGTTTCCTGATGACTGTCATCTGTTTGACAAATTTCGTTTGGAGTGTTGCGGTACTTATCAAGAACATAACAAAAATGGTGGAGGCATTCCTATCAGCCGTAAGAATCATCAAGACCGATTAAATGCCATATCACCAATTACATGACGTCCAGATTGAAACATCGATCGATTCATGTACTTCCTAAACTAAAGAAGAGTTCTAACGAAACTATCATCGCCGCATCAAGAGAGTAGCGGCCAGGGTGTCGAGAGCTGATTTACTTAAACTCTGGATCCTACAATATGAACCAAAGAAGCTATCGAAAAACATACCAAACAAAGTTAAGTCAAAATCCCAACACCCTAACAAATTCTGATTTAAAAAGGGTGACCTGTTGAGGATTTTTGCTTACGAAGACCTTTCCAACCTTGATATGACGAACGATGGTCTCGCGAACTTTTGTAATTTTCCCCATCAGCTAGAAAATAAATTGTTGTAATGTGGATATCAAGCGTTCCGTGTCTTATTCTCAGATGCATCCTGCAAGAATACCTATTGTTGTGATAAGTTATCTTGTTATCAATATTTTATGTATTTCAACAACTTTACGAAGGTAATTCACACTAACGCCACGTACCTCTTCGCCGGGTACTCCGGTTTCCTCCAACAATAAGACCCCTCGCGCGTTTCCATCTGGACAAGCTAGCGCGATTAATATAAGTTGATATGACATGTTTCGATTTTTTTTGGTGAAATGAAGTTTTCAAACATTTGAATTTGAACATTTACATTTACAAGAAAGAACGAATTCCTTTAGTCGTTTACCACTTGGACGTGGACACCACAAAACAAAACGATGCTTTCAATTGTTTCCTGATGACTGTCGTCTGTTTGTAAAAGTTCGTTTGGAGTGTTGCGGTACTTATCAAGAAGGGAACAAAAATCATATCAGCCGTAAGAATCATCAAGACCATAATGTTTTTATTTCCAAACGTGATGCAATCGTTTTGCAATCTAAATAAATATCAACTGCGGAAAACCTGTAACGTCACCCCTATCCTACTCAGGGTTGTACTGGGGTGGTACTATATATTATATAGTGGGGATAGGTGGCCCAGAAACCTCACTTTCCCTACTACTAGGACGTGAAAAGGTATGTGGTCTCCTGCCCGACAACGTACCTTTTCGTCGGGTACTCCGGTTTCCTCCAACAGTAAGAGCCCTTGCGCGTTTTCACCTGGACAAGCTAGCGCGACTAATATAAGATGATATTATATGTTTCGATTTTTTGTGTGAAATGAAGTTTTTAAATATTAGAAGAATGAAGGATATCCATACGTAGTTTAAAATGATGGCACCTTTAGTCGAGTACCCGTTGGACATGGACACCACAAAACAGAACGATGCTTTCAATAGTTTCCTGATGACTGTCATCTGTTTGACAAATTTCGTTTGGAGTGTTGTGGTACTTATCAAGAACATAACAAAAATGGTGGAGGCATTCCTATCAGCCGTAAGAATCATCAAGACCCTTAAATGCCGCATCACCAATTACATGACGTCCAGATTGAAACATCGATCGATTCATGTACTTCCTAAACTAAAGAAGAGTTCTAACGAAACTATCATCGCCGCATCAAGTGAGTAGCGGCCAGGGTGTCGAGAGCTGATTTACTTAAACTCTGGATCCTACAATATAAACCAAAGAAGCTATCGAAAAACATGCCAAACAAAGTTAAGTCAAAATCTCAACACCCTAAAAAATTCTGATTTAAAAAGGGTGACCTGTTGAGGATTTTTTCTTGCGAAGACCTTTCCAACATTGATATGACGAACGATGGTCTCGCGAACTTTTGTAATTTTCCCCATCAGCTAGAAAATAAATTGTTGTAATGTGGATATCAAGCGTTCCCTGTCTTATTGTCATATGCATCCTGCAAGAATACCTATTGTTGTGATAAGTTATCTTGTTATCAATATTTTATGTATTTCAACAACTTTACGAAGGTAATTCACACTAACGCCACGTACCTCTTCGCCGGGTACTCCGGTTTCCTCCAACAATAAGACCCCTCGCGCGTTTCCATCTGGACAAGCTAGCGCGATTAATATAAGTTGATATGACATGTTTCGATTTTTTTTTGGTGAAATGAAGTTTTCAAACATTTGAATTTGAACATTTACATTTACAAGAAAGAACGAAATTCCTTTAGTCGTTTACCACTTGGACGTGGACACCACAAAACAAAACGATGCTTTCAATTGTTTCCTGATGACTGTCGTCTGTTTGTAAAAGTTCGTTTGGAGTGTTGCGGTACTTATCAAGAAGGGAACAAAAATCATATCAGCCGTAAGAATCATCAAGACCATAATTTTTTATTTCCAAACGTGATGCAATCGTTTTGCAATCTAAATAAATATCAACTGCGGAAAACCTGTAACGTCACCCCTATCCTACTCAGGGTGGTACTGGGGTGGTACTATATATTATATAGTGGGGATAGGTGGCCCAGAAACCTCACTTTCCCTACTACTAGGACGTGAAAAGGTATGTGGTCTCCTGCCCGACAACGTACCTTTTCGCCGGGTACTCCGGTTTCCTCCAACAGTAAGAGCCCTTGCGCGTTTTCACCTGGACAAGCTAGCGCGATTAATATAAGATGATATTATATGTTTCGATTTTTTTATGAAATGAAGTTTTTAAATATTAGAAGAATGAAGGATATCCATACGTAGTTTAAAAAGATGGCACCTTTAGTCGATTACCCGTTGGACATGGACACCACAAAACAGAACGATGCTTTCAATAGTTTCCTGATGACTGTCATCTGTTTGACAAATTTCGTTTGGAGTGTTGCGGTACTTATCAAGAACATAACAAAAATGGTGGAGGCATTCCTATCAGCCGTAAGAATCATCAAGACCCTTAAATGCCATATCACCAATTACATGACGTCCAGATTGAAACATCGATCGATTCATGTACTTCCTAAACTAAAGAAGAGTTCTAACGAAACTATCATCGCCGCATCAAGAGAGTAGCGGCCAGGGTGTCGAGAGCTGATTTACTTAAACTCTGGATCCTACAATATGAACCAAAGAAGCTATCGAAAAACATACCAAACAAAGTTAAGTCAAAATCTCAACACCCTAACAAATTCTGATTTAAAAAGGGTGACCTGTTGAGGATTTTTGCTTACGAAGACCTTTCCAACATTGATATGACGAACGATGGTCTCGCGAACTTTTGTAATTTTCCCCATCAGCTAGAAAATAAATTGTTGTAATGTGGATATCAAGCGTTCCGTGTCTTATTCTCAGATGCATCCTGCAAGAATACCTATTGTTGTGATAAGTTATCTTGTTATCAATATTTTATGTATTTCAACAACTTTACGAAGGTAATTCACACTAACGCCACGTACCTCTTCGCCGGGTACTCCGGTTTCCTCCAACAATAAGACCCCTCGCGCGTTTCCATCTGGACAAGCTAGCGCGATTAATATAAGTTGATATGACATGTTTCGATTTTTTTTGGTGAAATGAAGTTTTCAAACATTTGAATTTGAACATTTACATTTACAGGAAAGAACGAATATTCCTTTAGTCGTTTACCACTTGGACGTGGACACCACAAAACAAAACGATGCTTTCAATTGTTTCCTGATGACTGTCGTCTGTTTGTAAAAGTTCGTTTGGAGTGTTGCGGTACTTATCAAGAAGGGAACAAAAATCATATCAGCCGTAAGAATCATCAAGACCATAATTTTTTATTTCCAAACGTGATGCAATCGTTTTGCAATCTAAATAAATATCAACTGCGGAAAACCTGTAACGTCACCTCCATCCTACTCAGGGTTGTACTGGGGTGGTACTATATATTATATAGTGGGGATAGGTGGCCCAGAAACCTCACTTTCCCTACTACTAGGACGTGAAAAGGTATGTGGTCTCCTGCCCGACAACGTACCTTTTCGTCGGGTACTCCGGTTTCCTCCAACAGTAAGAGCCCTTGCGCGTTTTCACCTGGACAAGCTAGCGCGATTAATATAAGATGATATTATATGTTTCGATTTTTTTATGAAATGAAGTTTTTAAATATTAGAAGAATGAAGGATATCCATACGTAGTTTAAAAAGATGGCACCTTTAGTCGATTACCCGTTGGACATGGACACCACAAAACAGAACGATGCTTTCAATAGTTTCCTGATGACTGTCATCTGTTTGACAAATTTCGTTTGGAGTGTTGCGGTACTTATCAAGAACATAACAAAAATGGTGGAGGCATTCCTATCAGCCGTAAGAATCATCAAGACCCTTAAATGCCATATCACCAATTACATGACGTCCAGATTGAAACATCGATCGATTCATGTACTTCCTAAACTAAAGAAGAGTTCTAACGAAACTATCATCGCCGCATCAAGTGAGTAGCGGCCAGGGTGTCGAGAGCTGATTTACTTAAACTCTGGATCCTACAATATGAACCAAAGAAGCTATCGAAAAACATACCAAACAAAGTTAAGTCAAAATCTCAACACCCTAAAAAATTCTGATTTAAAAAGGGTGACCTGTTGAGGATTTTTTCTTGCGAAGACCTTTCCAACATTGATATGACGAACGATGGTCTCGCGAACTTTTGTAATTTTCCCCATCAGCTAGAAAATAAATTGTTGTAATGTGGATATCAAGCGTTCCCTGTCTTATTGTCATATGCATCCTGCAAGAATACCTATTGTTGTGATAAGTTATCTTGTTATCAATATTTTATGTATTTCAACAACTTTACGAAGGTAATTCACACTAACGCCACGTACCTCTTCGCCGGGTACTCCGGTTTCCTCCAACAATAAGACCCCTCGCGCGTTTCCATCTGGACAAGCTAGCGCGATTAATATAAGTTGATATGACATGTTTCGATTTTTTTTGGTGAAATGAAGTTTTCAAACATTTGAATTTGAACATTTACATTTACAAGAAAGAACGAAATTCCTTTAGTCGTTTACCACTTGGACGTGGACACCACAAAACAAAACGATGCTTTCAATTGTTTCCTGATGACTGTCGTCTGTTTGTAAAAGTTCGTTTGGAGTGTTGCGGTACTTATCAAGAAGGGAACAAAAATCATATCAGCCGTAAGAATCATCAAGACCATAATTTTTTATTTCCAAACGTGATGCAATCGTTTTGCAATCTAAATAAATATCAACTGCGGAAAACCTGTAACGTCACCTCCATCCTACTCAGGGTTGTACTGGGGTGGTACTATATATTATATAGTGGGGATAGGTGGCCCAGAAACCTCACTTTCCCTACTACTAGGACGTGAAAAGGTATGTGGTCTCCTGCCCGACAACGTACCTTTTCGCCGGGTACTCCGGTTTCCTCCAACAGTAAGAGCCCTTGCGCGTTTTCACCTGGACAAGCTAGCGCGATTAATATAAGATGATATTATATGTTTCGATTTTTTTATGAAATGAAGTTTTTAAATATTAGAAGAATGAAGGATATCCATACGTAGTTTAAAAAGATGGCACCTTTAGTCGATTACCCGTTGGACATGGACACCACAAAACAGAACGATGCTTTCAATAGTTTCCTGATGACTGTCATCTGTTTGACAAATTTCGTTTGGAGTGTTGCGGTACTTATCAAGAACATAACAAAAATGGTGGAGGCATTCCTATCAGCCGTAAGAATCATCAAGACCCTTAAATGCCATATCACCAATTACATGACGTCCAGATTGAAACATCGATCGATTCATGTACTTCCTAAACTAAAGAAGAGTTCTAACGAAACTATCATCGCCGCATCAAGTGAGTAGCGGCCAGGGTGTCGAGAGCTGATTTACTTAAACTCTGGATCCTACAATATGAACCAAAGAAGCTATCGAAAAACATACCAAACAAAGTTAAGTCAAAATCTCAACACCCTAAAACATTCTGATTTAAAAAGGGTGACCTGTTGAGGATTTTTGCTTACGAAGACCTTTCCAACATTGATATGACGAACGATGGTCTCGCGAACTTTTGTAATTTTCCCCATCAGCTAGAAAATAAATTGTTGTAATGTGGATATCAAGCGTTCCGTGTCTTATTCTCAGATGCATCCTGCAAGAATACCTATTGTTGTGATAAGTTATCTTGTTATCAATATTTTATGTATTTCAACAACTTTACGAAGGTAATTCACACTAACGCCACGTACCTCTTCGCCGGGTACTCCGGTTTCCTCCAACAATAAGACCCCTCGCGCGTTTCCATCTGGACAAGCTAGCGCGATTAATATAAGTTGATATGACATGTTTCGATTTTTTTTGGTGAAATGAAGTTTTCAAACATTTGAATTTGAACATTTACATTTACAAGAAAGAACGATATTCCTTTAGTCGTTTACCACTTGGACGTGGACACCACAAAACAAAACGATGCTTTCAATTGTTTCCTGATGACTGTCGTCTGTTTGTAAAAGTTCGTTTGGAGTGTTGCGGTACTTATCAAGAAGGGAACAAAAATCATATCAGCCGTAAGAATCATCAAGACCATAATTTTTTATTTCCAAACGTGATGCAATCGTTTTGCAATCTAAATAAATATCAACTGCGGAAAACCTGTAACGTCACCTCCATCCTACTCAGGGTTGTACTGGGGTGGTACTATATATTATATAGTGGGGATAGGTGGCCCAGAAACCTCACTTTCCCTACTACTAGGACGTGAAAAGGTATGTGGTCTCCTGCCCGACAACGTACCTTTTCGTCGGGTACTCCGGTTTCCTCCAACAGTAAGAGCCCTTGCGCGTTTTCACCTGGACAAGCTAGCGCGATTAATATAAGATGATATTATATGTTTCGATTTTTTGTGTGAAATGAAGTTTTTAAATATTAGAAGAATGAAGGATATCCATACGTAGTTTAAAAAGATGGCACCTTTAGTCGATTACCCGTTGGACATGGACACCACAAAACAGAACGATGCTTTCAATAGTTTCCTGATGACTGTCATCTGTTTGACAAATTTCGTTTGGAGTGTTGCGGTACTTATCAAGAACATAACAAAAATGGTGGAGGCATTCCTATCAGCCGTAAGAATCATCAAGACCCTTAAATGCCGCATCACCAATTACATGACGTCCAGATTGAAACATCGATCGATTCATGTACTTCCTAAACTAAAGAAGAGTTCTAACGAAACTATCATCGCCGCATCAAGTGAGTAGCGGCCAGGGTGTCGAGAGCTGATTTACTTAAACTCTGGATCCTACAATATGAACCAAAGAAGCTATCGAAAAACATACCAAACAAAGTTAAGTCAAAATCTCAACACCCTAAAAAATTCTGATTTAAAAAGGGTGACCTGTTGAGGATTTTTTCTTGCGAAGACCTTTCCAACATTGATATGACGAACGATGGTCTCGCGAACTTTTGTAATTTTCCCCATCAGCTAGAAAATAAATTGTTGTAATGTGGATATCAAGCGTTCCCTGTCTTTTTTTTTTTTTTTTTTTTTTTTTTTTTTTTTTAGGTTCAAAAATTTTATTTTCAAAGACACCAACAAAATACAAAAAATGTCCTCACACACGAGGGCTAGCATTCGCCATACTTCATTCATTCATTCCGTTTATTCCGTACATGTTAAAATGGTGTTGTGCAGCCTTGTTAGGGGAGCTTACTCCGAATCAAGTGCTCCTTGCCGAGTTTACCACGTGTAGGAGTGTATAACGTGTGTCTGTCCACAACACGTGTCATCGACTGTGGTTGTTTGGAGACTGCGCTTTACAGTATTACCGAGTAAGTCTTATTCATAGTTATGTAAACAGTTCAGAATTTAAATTTACATTATTGAGAATAATTTCTATCATACCTACTGCTTTACCAAAGACTTGTGTTTCAGTAGACTAAGTTATTTCTGATTCTTACTAGTTCTAGGCCTACCTGTGATTCTGACTCGCAGTTTTGGTCCAGATCGAGAAACAAATATTACAACGTACAACATCCATGAGGTGTTTTAATTAGTTATAACAAACTGCAAAAATGACAATGATTTAACGTTATATTAAAAGAAGGTCGAGTTATTATTTTAACTAATTTATCTTGTTCATGTTATTTTTTTCATTTAATCTATTTTTAGAATGGATTTGGAGCATTAAGACGAAGATCTGCCCAGGTTCCAAGTCGGCATACCATACAACTATTGGTCCAGGACCTTATGAAAATACTTCGTGTAGAAATTTAGGTCTGCCATGAACATATTGTAAATATCTACAGTTTTTGTTCTTTTTTCACTGACATAAAATGATTTATATATATTATAGCCTATTAGTACAAGTAGAAAATTCAACTGTTGAAACTTCTTTTTTCCTGGTTGATACCCAATGACAATACATTTTAGTGTTCTTATTTTTGTAAATATTCCCATTTTATGTAAATTCATTGTTATAGTATTCCAAAACTCATCTAGATGTGAGCATTCTATGAAAAAATGCAAGTTGTCATCAACTTTATTACAATATGGACATACATCTGTACTTTCAATCCGCCATCTTTTAAGATTTTTCCTAGTTGGAATAATATTATGTATCAGCTTCCATTTAAAAATTTTTAAGACATTATCAGGCAATTTCTTGAATATAAATTCAAAACAATCTTGTATATTGTTATTCTCGCATTGAATATTGTTATTCCACTTTTCTACTAAATATGGATTTTCTTTTTTACTTTTAAGTAAGGTTTTATAAATGAATTTATTTGTATGCTCACTTAATCTTTCAATTTCGTCCTTACTTGGTTCTTTCCTTTCAGTTTTATTCATTTCTTCAATCCATGTTTTGGGTATTGATTTTTTTAATTTCATTATTTCAGCAATCCAATTTCCTTTAATTACTAGTTTCGCATAAATATAGGCATCATTTATTTTTCCTGTTTCATCACATAAGTCTTCCATTTTTATTATACCACTTTCTATCCAATTTTCTAATATGATTGATTTACCACCACAGGTAATGTGAGTATTTCCCCATATTATTTCATTTTGAATGTGTTTGGGTTTATTTTTTCTCTCCTGGGCATTAAATTTTATCCACGACTCCAGGATATTTCTGTAAAAGGAAGGGATTTTTTCTATATTATCTATTTTCCTTAATGATTGTATTCTCATCCTAAAAAGCATCAGGTCCTTACCAAATTTATCAAAATAAAATTTAGGTATTATGGTCCAGTTAGAATATTTTTGTGTTGTATCAAACAGTCTCTTTACCCATGTGACTCTTAGCATTTCTACATGTGTTTCAATATCTCTTATTTTTAGCCCCCCTTCTTCATATTCATTTATCATTACACTTCGTTTAATTTTATCTGGTTTATCATTCCATAGATATTTAAATACTATTTTTTCCAAAACTTTTATTTGTTCAGTACTAACATGCTGCACTAATGATAGGTATGTTATTTTAGGTATTATTAGTGCGTTTATTATTGTACTTTTTCCTATTAAAGTGAGTTTTCTTTTTTTCCAATTCTTGATTAGATAATTTATAGAGTCTATGTTTTTTTTCCCAGTTAATTTGCTCTACTTCCTTTTTTTTAACTCCAAATATCACACCAAGAGACTTAATGTTTTCTCTCGACATCTTTATCCCAAACCCATCTTTTTTGTTTTTATTTTTACCCAACCAGATTCCTTCAGATTTGTCTTTATTTAATTTAAGTCCTGAATGTTTACCAAAACAATCTACTTCTTTAATTGCTTCTTTTATTTCATCTGATTTTAAGAACAAAGTTGTATCGTCGGCCAGTTGGGAGATTTTCATCGTTTTATCCTTAATTGTAACTCCTTTAATCATATTGTTTTCCCTTATTCTAGTTGCCATAATTTCAACTGCTATTACAAAGATAAGACAGCTTAACGGGCAGCCTTGCCTAATTCCGCGCGATATTTGGTAAGTATCAGAAATACAATTATTATTAGATATACACCCATATATATCATAATACATTGTTCTTACCCAAGATACAAAAGATTCCCCGAATCCAAAATGTTTTAAAGCCTCTAGCATAAAATCCCATTCCACAGTATCAAAAGCCTTTTTAAAATCCAAAAATAAAACTGCACTATCTATATGAAAGTTCTCTGAATAGTCTATTATATCCTGTATTTGCCTAATATTAAATCCAATAAATCTGTTTTTTATGTATCCATTTTGGTCCGTGTGTATGATTTTTGGCATTATTTTTTTCAATCTTTGTGCTAAAACATATGCTGCAATTTTATAGTCTACATTTAACAGAGTGATAGGTCGCCAGTTTTGTAAGGAAGTTTCATCACCTTTTTTATAAATTAATGACAATAAACCTATTTTTTGCGATTCTGACATTTCACCTTCACTATACCCTTCATTTAGTGCATCTATAACTGTGTCCCCAATCATATTCCAAAAATGTTCATAAAATTCTACAGTTAGTCCATCTAAGCCAGGGCTCTTATTTTTTTTCATTTTTTTGATAGCATGTGTACATTCTGTTTTTGTTAGAACGCCATCGCATATTTCTTTTTCTGTTTCATTTAAAGTTTTTTGAATATGTGTATTTTCTATATAAATCTTCATGGATTCTATATCTAGTTTTTCACTTGTATATAAATCTTTATAGAACAACCGTATCACATCAAGAAGATTTTTCTCATCAGTTACTAAAAAATTGTCTCTATCTAGAACTTCATGTATAACTTTCTTAGCCTGTCTTTGCTTTTCTAATCCTAGAAAATATTTATTGCTTCTCTCCCCATTAGCTACATACTGACATCTTGCTCTAATTTTTTCTCCCTGTGCTTTATAATCATAATATTCTTCTATTTCCTTTTCTAATATCTTAATCTGTTCTTCAGTTATTGCTTCTTCTACACTATCATTTTTTGCATAAAGACGCACAAGCTTTTCTTCCAGATACAAAATATTTTCTTTTCTTTCATTACTTTTTATTCTACAGAAATTTATTGTAGCTTCCCTGATAAGAATTTTGGTATAATCCCATGTTTGTCTTTTATTTAAATTTGCCTTTAGACATTCTCTTATTGCTTTTCCAAACACATCTTCTATTTTTACAGTGTACTTTTTGTCTTTTAATATACTGTTATTTAATTTCCAGCTCCCTTTTCCTCTGTTTTCACCTACATTTATCAATTTCAGTGATATGGCTAAATGATCAGTTGAGCGAATCTGCGCAGGTCTAATGTCACATGACTTTACCCTATTTAAGAAATCTTTTGTTATCAACCAGTAGTCTAACCTGCTTGCCTCTTTTCCATTTTTTCTCCTCCAGCTAAACTGCATAATATTTGGATGCTTAATACGCCAAATATCAATAAATTTAAAGGACTTAATTAAATCTTTCAGACCAAAAACAGGCTTTCTATTTTTAGCTTGCTTTTTTCGTGATTTCCTATCTATTTGTCCTAGAGTTTCATTAAAATCACCACCAATAATATTAATACCAACACTTACTTCAGAGATCTTTTCTTTTATCTTTTTAAAGAAAGCATTACGATTGGTTGGGTCATTTGGTGCATAGATGTTTGTAATTGTATATATATTGTTATTTATTTTTAAAACTAGGATTAAAATTCTTCCATCCTCTGACTTGTATTGATCAATTAATGTGTATTGTACAGTTTTACTAATGTAAATTGCTACCCCTCTGCTATCACTTTTTCCAATACTGTGATAGATATTCCCACTAAATTCTTTTTCTAGGAGTGGAAATAATTCTGGTGTATAATGTGTTTCTTGCAAGAAAATAAGGTGTCCTTTTTGTTTCTTTATATATTGTAGCAGGCGATTTCTCTTTGATGTATCTCTTAATCCCTGTGTATTCAATGTTATGAAATGTAGGTGCTTGGTATTATTATTCATGATTATTTTTTTTTTTTTTTGTAAATTGTTTTTTTTTTTGCGTTTGACTTATTATGTTAAAGATTGATACTTACACATGCATGTACTTTAAACGAACATATACACATCTTTATATAATATTTACAGCTATACACTAAACATATACTACCCATTCTATACTTGCTTTTAGGTATAAAGTAGTCAGGTATCTGTATACCTAATATACAGGTATTCATAATGTAGCACATGTAAGTTGCATACTTTGTAATGATAATTGTATACACATCCATACATATACTGTACATCAACTTTTTTTTTTTTTCCAACATTTTACACTTTTACTTTCTAATACATTATACATAGTTGACTTCAATGACTTGTAATAAAGTACTTTACACTTGAATATTAGGTTGATATCATACATGCATAAGCATACATATGCGGATGCATACATTCTGTGTATACTTGTGCACTTTTTTTTTTTATGTTTTGAATATATAGATGATGTTATCTTAATATGCACTACACCTGCATCTATACGTATATGTAATTGCTTGTGACATACATATACAAATGCATTCACACGTATCCACCTACATTTTACGTAGTGTATTTCTATTTTCAAATATTTTGCAACAAATTCAAAACCGTTGGATACATCTATACAATTATATGTGCCATTTTCGTACACGTGTATTATGTTCCCTGTCTTATTGTCATATGCATCCTGCAAGAATACCTATTGTTGTGATAAGTTATCTTGTTATCAATATTTTATGTATTTCAACAACTTTACGAAGGTAATTCACACTAACGCCACGTACCTCTTCGCCGGGTACTCCGGTTTCCTCCAACAATAAGACCCCTCGCGCGTTTCCATCTTGACAAGCTAGCGCGATTAATATAAGTTGATATGACATGTTTCGATTTTTTTTTGGTGAAATGAAGTTTTCGAACATTTGAATTTGAACATTTACATTTACAAGAAAGAACGATATTCCTTTAGTCCTTTACCACTTGGACGTGGACACCACAAAACAAAACGATGCTTTCAATTGTTTCCTGATGACTGTCGTCTGCTTGTAAAAGTTCGTTTGGAGTGTTGCGGTACTTATCAAGGAGGGAACAAAAATCATATCAGCCGTAAGAATCATCAAGACCATAATTTTTTTATTTCCAAACGTGATGCAATCGTTTTGCAATCTAAATAAATATCAACTGCGGAAAACCTGTAACGTCACCTCCATCCTACTCAGGGTTGTACTGGGGTGGTACTATATATTATATAGTGGGGATAGGTGGCCCAGAAACCTCACTTTCCCTACTACTAGGACGTGAAAAGGTATGTGGTCTCCTGCCCGACAACGTACCTTTTCGTCGGGTACTCCGGTTTCCTCCAACAGTAAGAGCCCTTGCGCGTTTTCACCTGGACAAGCTAGCGCGATTAATATAAGATGATATTATATGTTTCGATTTTTTTATGAAATGAAGTTTTTAAATATTAGAAGAATGAAGGATATCCATACGTAGTTTAAAAAGATGGCACCTTTAGTCGATTACCCGTTGGACATGGACACCACAAAACAGAACGATGCTTTCAATAGTTTCCTGATGACTGTCATCTGTTTGACAAATTTCGTTTGGAGTGTTGCGGTACTTATCAAGAACATAACAAAAATGGTGGAGGCATTCCTATCAGCCGTAAGAATCATCAAGACGATTAAATGCCATATCACCAATTACATGACGTCCAGATTGAAACATCGATCGATTCATGTACTTCCTAAACTAAAGAAGAGTTCTAACGAAACTATCATCGCCGCATCAAGAGAGTAGCGGCCAGGGTGTCGAGAGCTGATTTACTTAAACTCTGGATCCTACAATATGAACCAAAGAAGCTATCGAAAAACATGCCAAACAAAGTTAAGTCAAAATCCCAACACCCTAACAAATTCTGATTTAAAAAGGGTGACCTGTTGAGGATTTTTGCTTACGAAGACCTTTCCAACCTTGATATGACGAACGATGGTCTCGCGAACTTTTGTAATTTTCCCCATCAGCTAGAAAATAAATTGTTGTAATGTGGATATCAAGCGTTCCGTGTCTTATTCTCAGATGCATCCTGCAAGAATACCTATTGTTGTGATAAGTTATCTTGTTATCAATATTTTATGTATTTCAACAACTTTACGAAGGTAATTCACACTAACGCCACGTACCTCTTCGCCGGGTACTCCGGTTTCCTCCAACAATAAGACCCCTCGCGCGTTTCCATCTGGACAAGTTAGCGCGATTAATATAAGTTGATATGACATGTTTCGATTTTTTTTGGTGAAATGAAGTTTTCAAACATTTGAATTTGAACATTTACATTTACAGGAAAGAACGAAATTCCTTTAGTCGTTTACCAGTTGGACGTGGACACCACAAAACAAAACGATGCTTTCAATTGTTTCCTGATGACTGTCGTCTGTTTGTAAAAGTTCGTTTGGAGTGTTGCGGTACTTATCAAGAAGGGAACAAAAATCTTATCAGCCGTAAGAATCATCAAGACCATATTTTTTTTAATTTCCAAACGTGATGCAATCGTTTTGCAATCTAAATAAATATCAACTGCGGAAAACCTGTAACGTCACCTCTATCCTACTCAGTGTGGTACTGGGTTGGTACTATATATTATATAGTGGGGATAGGTGGCCCAGAAACCTCACTTTCCCTACTACTAGGACGTGAAAAGGTATGTGGTCTACTGCCCGACAACGTACCTTTTCGCCGGGTACTCCGGTTTCCTCCAACAGTAAGAGCCCTTGCGCGTTTTCACCTGGACAAGCTAGCGCGATTAATATAAGATGATATTATATGTTTCGATTTTTTGTGTGAAATGAAGTTTTTAAATATTAGAAGAATGAAGGATATCCATACGTAGTTTAAAATGATGGCACCTTTAGTCGAGTACCCGTTGGACATGGACACCACAAAACAGAACGATGCTTTCAATAGTTTCCTGATGACTGTCATCTGTTTGGCAAATTTCGTTTGGAGTGTTGTGGTACTTATCAAGAACATAACAAAAATGGTGGAGGCATTCCTATCAGCCGTAAGAATCATCAAGACCCTTAAATGCCGCATCACCAATTACATGACGCCCAGATTGAAACATCGATCGATTCATGTACTTCCTAAACTAAAGAAGAGTTCTAACGAAACTATCATCGCCGCATCAAGTGAGTAGCGGCCAGGGTGTCGAGAGCTGATTTACTTAAACTCTGGATCCTACAATATAAACCAAAGAAGCTATCGAAAAACATGCCAAACAAAGTTAAGTCAAAATCTCAACACCCTAACAAATTCTGATTTAAAAAGGGTGACCTGTTGAGGATTTTTTCTTGCGAAGACCTTTCCAACATTGATATGACGAACGATGGTCTCGCGAACTTTTGTAATTTTCCCCATCAGCTAGAAAATAAATTGTTGTAATGTGAAACCCCGCTTTTTCTTGCAGCGAAATTG